>NW_025533746.1:0-300000 GCF_020615455.1 Coregonus clupeaformis | reverse complement strand
TTAGCAGAAAAACACCCCCAAAGCATAATGTTTCCACCTCCATGTTTGACGGTGGGGATGGTGTTCTTGGGGTCATAGGCAGCATTCCTCCTCCTCCAAACACGGCGAGTTGAGTTGATGCCAAAGAGCTCCATTTTGGTCTCATCTGACCACAACACTTCACCCAGTTCTCCTCTGAATCATTCAGATGTTCATTGGCAAACTTCAGACGGGCATGCATATGTGCTTTCTTGAGCAGGGGGACCTTGCGGGCGCTGCAGGATTTCAGTCCTTCACGGCGTAGTGTGTTACCAATTGTTTTCTTGGTGACTATGGTCCCAGCAGCCTTGAGATCATTGACAAGATCCTCCCGTGTAGTTCTGGGCTGATTCCTCACCGTTCTCATGATCATTGCAACTCCACAAGGTGAGATCTTGCATGGAGCCCCAGGCCGAGGGAGATTGACAGGTCTTTTTTGTTTCTTCCATTTGCGAATAATCGCACCAACTGTTGTCACCTTCTCACCAAGCTGCTTGGCGATGGTCTTGTAGCCCATTCCAGCCTTGTGTAGGTCTACAATCTTGTCCCTGACATCCTTGGAGAGCATGATTGCTTCTGTGGACAGGTGTCTTTAATACAGGTAACAAGCTGAGATTAGGAGCACTCCCTTTAAGAGTGTGCTCCTAATCTCAGCTCGGTACCCTCATTAAAATGCAAATCAATTCATAACATTTTTGACATGCATTTTTCTGGATTTTTTTGTTGCTATTCTGTCTCTCACTGTTCAAATAAACTACCATTAAAATTATAGACTGATCATTTCTTTGTCAGTGGGCAAACGTATAAAATCAGCAGGGGATCAAATACTTTTTTCCCTCACTGTACTTATATACTTCTTGAAGAAATATGAGCTGACCCGACATAATTCAAATCAATTGGGGAATACAATGGCTTGTAATTATAATATCAAATTTATTTCCAAACTTCCTGCCAATTTCTGTATTATTTTACAAGAGGCAGGTCATTAATCTTTTCTTGCTACAATAGCTCCCAGAGCAAAATGTGTTTCAAACTAGTTAAGTTCAATGAGTCTGCCACATAAAATAACTTCTGAAATGTTACAGAATAAGCAATAGAAATGTAAAGGTGATTTTTGATGGAGCCTACAATATCGGTCAAACGTTTCAGAAGACCTACTCATTCAAGGGTTTTGACTGGCACTGTACATACATACATACAGTACCAGTCAAAAGTTTGGACACACCTACTCATTCAAGGTTTTTCTTTATTTTTACTATTTTCTACATTGTAGAGTAATAGTGAAGAAATCAAGACTATGAAATAATACATATGGAATCATGTAGCAACCAAAAAAGTGTTAAACAAATCAAAATATATTTTATATTTGAGATTCTTCAAAGTAACCACCCTTTGCCTTGATGACAGCTTTGCACACACTTGGCATTCTCTCAACCAGCTTCATGAGGTAGTCACCTGGAATGCATTTCAATGAACAGGTGTGCCTTATTAAAAGTTAATTTGTGGAATTTATTTCCTTCTTAATGTGTTTGAGCCAATCAGTTGTGTTGTAACAAGGTAGGGGGGGTATACAGAAGATAGCCCTATTTGGTAAAAGACCAAGTCCATATTATGGCAAGAAAAGCTCAAATAGGCAAAGAGAAACAACAGTCCATCATCACTTTAAGACATGAAGGTCAGTCAAGACCTTTGACAGTTTCTTCAAGTGCAGTCACAAAAACCATCAAGCGCTTTGATGAAACTGGCTCTCATGAGGACCACCACAGGAATGGAAGACCCAGAGTTACCTCTGCTGCAGAGGATAAGTTCATTCGAGTTACCAGCCTCAGAAATTGCAGCCCAAATAAATGCTTCACAGAGTTCAAGTAACACACATCTCAATATCAACTGTTCAGAGGAGACTGTGTGAATCAGGCCTTCATGGTCGAATTGCTGCAAAGAAACCACTACTAAAGGACACCAATAAGAAGAAGAGACTTGCTTGGGCCAAGAAACACAAGCAATGGACATTAGACTGGTGGAAATGTGTCCTTTGGTCTGGTCGTTCTAACCGCCTTGTCTTTGTGAGATGCGGTGTGGGTGAACGGATGATCTCTGCATATATATTTCCCACCGTAAAGCACTGGGGGTGCTTTACTGGTGACGTTGTCTGTGATTTATTTAGAATTCAAGGCACACTTAACCAGCATGGCTACCACAGCATTCTGCAGCGATATGCCATCCCATCTGGTTTGGGCTTAGTGGGACTATCTTTTTTTTTTCAACAGGACAATGACCCAACACACCTCCAGGCTGTGTAAGGGCTATTTTACCAAGAAGGAGAGTGATGGAGTGCTGCATCAGATGACCTGGCCTCCACAATCCCCCGACCTCAACCCAATTGAGATGGTTTGGGATGAGTCGGACCGCAGAATGAAGGAAAAGCAGCCAACAAGTGCTCAGCATATGTGGGAACTCCTTCAAGACTGTTGGAAAAGCATTCCAGGTGAAGCTGGTTGAGAGAATGCCAAGAGTGTGCAAAGCTGTAATCAAGGCAAAGGATGGCTATTTGAAGAATCTCAAATCTCAAATATATTTTGATTTGTTTAACACTTTTCTGGTTGCCACTTGATGTCTTCGCTATTATTCTACAATGCAGAAAATAGTAAAAATAAAGAAAAACACTTGAATGAGTAGGTGTTCTAAAACCTTTGACCAGTGGTGTACATTTGCATCGTTTACCATGAATGCAGTCTCCGCCAACATGGGAACTTTGCCTTTACTGTAAATTAAAATTGGGCTTTAGCTCTGAACTTCCGTGATACGGATTCAATAGAGCTGCTAAACAAATTACAGTATATTTGTATTTTTGGGTATGTAGCTAGGTTTCCATCCAATTGGCGACAGATTTTCATGCAAATATTGTAAAATCCGCATAAAAGCATTATCCCATATGAGGTGTGTTTCCATTAAATTGACTTGCGTGATGAAGTAGTGCATATAAATATATATATATAATACCTTTTGTGGTTAAATTACCATGTGTCTAAAAAAAATTAAAGTTAAGTGGGTTTCCATTTTTTACTCTACTGATTGTTTTCTCACAAACATTTTCCCATTATATAACAAGTGTACCCACTCTGGTACTAGCCAACAGCGCTATCTGCATCGATGAACATGTCACCAGAATAAGACCCTCGAAATGTATTGGAAAGGAGCATCAAGCTCATCGCCTTGCACTTTGACCACCCTGTGAAGTTCATCCTAACTTATTTCATATGTAGCCTAATAAACTGCAGTTGTTGTGGGAGGACCACACAACAGGTCATCGCGTGACCCCAAGTTTACTTCGATATGATGGTTATTATATCAATCAAATCAAATCAAATGTTATTTGTCACTAGAGCTTACCGTGAAATGCTTACTTACAAGCCCTTAACCAACAATGCAGTTTTAAGAAAATAGAGTTAAGAAAATATTTACTAAATAATCTAAAGTAAAAAATACACAATAACACAATAAAATAACAATAATGAGGCTATATACAGTGGGTACTGGTACCGAGTCAATGTGCGTGGGTACAGGTTGTCGAGGTAATTTGTACATGTAGGCAGGGGTAAAGTGACTACGTATAGATAATAAACAGCGAGTAAAAGCAGTGTTAAAAGAAAGGGGGGTGGGGGGGTGTCAACGCAAATAGTCTGTGTGGCCATTTGATTAATTGTTCAGCAGTCTTATGGCTTGGGGGTAGAAGCTGTTAAGGAGCTATTTGGACCTAGACTTGGCGCTCCGGTACCACTTTCCGTGCGGTAGCAGAGAGAACAGTCTATGACTTGGGTGACTGGAGTCTTGGACAATTTTTGGGGCCTTCCTCTGACACCGCCTTGTATATAGGTCCTGGATGGCAGGAAGCTTGGCCCCAGTGATGTACTGGGCCGTATGCACTACCCTCTGTAGTGCTTTGCAGTCGGAGGCCGAGCAGTTACCATACCAGGCGCTGATGCAACCGGTCAGGATGCTGTCGCTGGTGCAGCTGTATGACTTTTTGAGGATCTGGGGACCCATGCCAAATCTTTTCAGTCTCCTGAGAGGGAAAAGGCGTTGTCGAAACCCTCTTCACGACTTTCATGGTGTGTTTGGACCATGATAGTTTGTTGGTGATGTGGACATGTAGTGATCTCCACTACATCCCTGTCGATGTGAATGG
Organism: Coregonus clupeaformis; assembly: GCF_020615455.1. NCBI lineage: Eukaryota > Metazoa > Chordata > Actinopteri > Salmoniformes > Salmonidae > Coregonus > Coregonus clupeaformis. The sequence goes on along the minus strand of NW_025533746.1, from coordinate 295,796 downwards.
GGGCGTGTTCGGCCCTCCTTTTCCTGTAGTCCACAATCATCTCCTTTGTCTTGTTCACGTTGAGGGAGAGGTTGATATCCTGGCACCACACTGCCAGGTCTCTGACCTCCTCCCTATAGTCTGTCTTATCTTTGTTGGTGATCAGATCTACCACCGTTGTGTTGTCAGCAAACATAATGATGGTGTTGGAGTCGTGCTTGGCCACGCAGTGGTGGGTGAACAGGGAGTACAGGAGGGGACTAAGCATGCACCCCTGAGGGGCCCCCGTGTTGAGGATCAGTGTGGCAGACATGTTGTTGCCTACCTTTACCACCTGGTGGCAGCCATCAGGAAGTCCAGGATACAGTTGCAGAGAGTTGTGTTTAGTCCCAGGATCCTTAGATTAGTGATGAGCTTTGTGAGCACTATGGTGTTGAACGCTGAGCTGTAGTAAATGAACAGCATTCTCAGATAGGTGTTTCTTTTGTCCAGGTGGGAAAGGGCAGTGTGGAGTGCGATTGAGATTGTGTCATCTGTGGATCTATGCGAATTGCAGTGGGTCTAGGGTTTCCGGGATGATGGTGTTGTTTCAAAGCACTTCTTGGCCACCGACGTGAGTGCTATGGGGCGGTAGTCATTTAGGCAGGTTACCTTCGCTTTCTTGTGCACAGGGTGGTCTACTTAAAATATGTAGAAGTATACTTCTCCCATGGGCAAATAAACTCAAATGGGGTGATGATATTAATTAACAGTAATTTCGATCCGAATGTGCAAATTGTCCAAACAGATATGCAAGGTAGATGGATTATTTTAAATATGTTATTGGACCTTAAACAGATATGGCTCATTAACCTTTACGGACCAAATAATGATGATCCACACTTCTTTGACAATATACATAATACATTATCAACCCTGCAAGCAATTCAAGACTCTATTATTATGGTGGGAGATTATAATACCGTTTTAAATAGCTCAATGGACTGTAAAGGAAATCACACTACAAACAATCACCCTCATGCTGTTAAGGAAATCGTGACTGTCATGGATACATTAGAGCTAGTAGATATATGGAGGCTTAAATATCCTGACCTAGTGATATATACATGGCGGAGACTCAATCAAGCTAGACGTCTTTATATTTACATTTTAGTAATTTAGCAGTCGCTCTTATCCAGAGCGACTTACAGTTAGTGAGTGCATACATTTTCATATTGGCCCCCCGTGGGAAATGAAACCACAACCCTGGAGTTTCAAGCGCAATGCACTACCAACTAAGCTACAGGGGACTACTTTCTTGACTTCTTTCTTATCTCATTCTCGTTGGCACCAAAAATTTAGAAAGTGTTGATAGGGGACAGAATGCGGTCGGACCATCATATAATTGGCATATACATTACTCTTACTGAATTTCTACGTGGGTGAGGATATTAGAAATGTAATCAAAGCCTATTGGATGATAACTTGTTTTTAACTAGGACAGAGGAATTTATAACTGATTTTTTCCGACATAACCTAGGTACAGCAAATCCCCTTATTGTATGGGACACTTTTAAATGTGCCTTTAGAGGCCATGCAATTCAGTACTTATCTCGAAAACCAAAGCAATTTAGGTTAAAAGAGTCCATACTAACAAAGGAAATAGAAGGTCTAACAGAACAGATAGATTGCAATAAAAACTGTAACATAGAGGCCTAGAATAAATTAAAGTGTAATATATTATAAAGCAAACTGGATGGAATATGGGGAAAAATGCACCAAATTATTTTTTTTATCTTCAACATAGTTACAAATGACGGAGTCATCCATGATTCACCAAATTATATTTTGAAGGAGGAAACAAAGTACTTTAAGCATATGTTTTCGTTTCAGTCGCCTCCATCTTCTCTAACTGAATCTAATTGTAGAGATTATTTTTATATTGATAATGTAAAATTAACAGCCATACAGAAAGACTCATGTGAAGGTAAAATTACAGAGGAGGAACTTCTGGATGCAATTAAAGACTTTAAGTCCGGGAAAACTCCAGGGTTGGATGGCATACCAGTCGAGGTATACCAAACCTTTTTTTGATATACTCAGAGGAACGTTATTAGCATGTTTTAACCACTCCTATGTAAATGGTAGATTATCAGACACTCAAGAAGAAGGTCTGATTTCATTATTACTGAAACAGGATACAAGTGAAAATATAAAGATCCAATCCATTAAAAAAATTGGAGGCCCCTTACACTTCAGTGTTGTGATGCAAAAATTCTAGCAAAATGTATTGCGCATAGAATTAAAAAGGTATTGTCGGACATTATTCATTCTAATCAGACAGGTTTTTTACATGGAAGATACATTGGAGATAATATAAGGCAAGTACTGGAAACAATAGAACACTATGAGAAATCTGGGAAACCAGGCCTGCTATTCATAGCCGACTTCAAAAAGGCATTTGATAAAGTACGACTGGGGTTTATATATAAATGCCTGGAGCATTTCAATTTTGGAGAATCTCTTATAAAATTGATTAAAATCATGTATAGCAACCCTAGGTGTAAAATAGTAAAAAATTGCTATTTCCCAGAAAGTTTTAAACTGTCAAGAGGAGTGAAACAAGGTTGTCCACTATCGGCATATCTATTTATTACGGCCATTGAGATGTTAGCTATTAAAATCAGATCCAACAATAATATCAAGGGATTAGAAATCTAGGGCTTAAAAACAAAGGTGTCATTGTACACTGATGATTCATGTTTTCTTTTAAATCCACAACTAAAATCCCTCCACAGCTTCATAGAGTATCTAGATACATTTTCTAACCTCTCTGGATTACAACCAAATTATGATAAATGTATTATATCACAAAAAAATAAAAAAATTACATTACCATGTAGTTTACCAATAAAATGGTCTGATGGTGATGTGGATATACTCAGAATACATATCCCAAATGAAATAAATGATCTCACATTTTAATAGAAATTTAGCAAAAATAGATAAGATCTTGCTACCATGGAAAGGTAAATACCTGTCAATTTGTGGAAAAATCACCCTGATTAACTCTTTAGTATTATCTCAGTTTACCTATTTGCTTATGGTCTTGCCTACGCCTAGCAAACCGTTTTTTAAATTATATGAGAATAAAATATTCCATTTTATTGGAACGGCAAGCCAGACAAAATTAAACGGGCCTATTTATATAATGAATATGAATTCGGAGGACAGAAATGATTAAATATTAAAGCATTAGACCTATCACTAAAAGCTTCAGTCATACAAAAGTTATACTTAAATCCGAACTGGTTCTCTAGCAAATTAGTAAGATTGTCTCACCCAATGTTCAAGAATGGCCTTTTTCCCTTTATTCAAATTACAACCTCTCACGTTCAGTTATTTGAAAAGGAAATCATCTCCCAAATATCACTATTTCTAAAACAAGCCATAGAAAGTTGGTTGCAATTTCAATTTAATCCTCCAGAAACGACAGAACAAATAATGCAACAAATATTGTGATTAAACTCAAATATACTAAAAACTGTTTTTTTTTTTACAAAATGTTTAAAAAAGGTATAATCTTCGAAAATGATATCATCGGTAGGACTGGTGGAGTTATACAGCTAACAAAAAGATATTGAAATGTCTGCTCTACCCAAAATTACAACCAAATAATTGCACCATTACCGCAAAAATGGAAGAGGAAAGTGGAAAAAAGTAAGGAACTTGTCTGTCGCCATTGTGTTAAAGAACATAATTGGTTAAAGAAACCTGTGATAAATAAAAAAGTATACCAGTTTCATTTAAGGACCAAAGGATTAACAGCCGTCCCATATAGATTGCAAAATAGTTGGGAAGAGATTTTTGACGTACCGATCCCATGGCATGTGAACTGATACGCAAAACGACGCTGGATTCAAAACTTTGAATTTTTCAAATAAAATTATTATATAAAAAATCTTGCTACCAATAGAATGTTATTTATATGGGGGAAACAATCTACCCAGCTCTGCAGATTTTGCTGCGAAGAGACAGAATCATTAGATCATTTGTTTTTGTACTGTCCATTTGTAGCTTGTTTTTGGACACAGGTCCAGGAATGGCTAAAGGATTGCAATATTTACCTGGAGCTAACCCTGCAGATAGCATTACTGGGTGATCTGAAAAGTCATAGTCAATCGATCAATAATATAATAATACTTTTAGCAAAAAAAAATTATTTACAATCTGTAGAAACAATGAGAATAGAAAGGTTCAGAACTTTTGTAAAACATCACAGTACAGTTGAAAAATATATGGCAAATAGAAATCCAATATGGATGGTGTTAAGAGTTAGATGGGTGGTGTTGAATAGAGTTGAAGGATGGGACAAATAGCAACTAATAACAACTAATAACAACAAGATAACTAATAATGTAAACTTACTGTGTCCATAATAAGTACATAGGTTATACAGTGAGGGAAGAAAGTATTTGATCCCCTGCTGATTTTATACGTTTGCCCACTGACAAAGAAATGATCAGTCAATAATTTTAATTGGTAGGTTTATTTGAACAGTGAGAGACAGAATAACAACAAAAGAAATCCAGAAGAACGCATGTCATTAATGTTATAAATTGATTTGCATTTTAATGAGGGAAATAAATATTTGACCCCTCTGCAAAACATAACTTAGTACTTGGTGGCAAAACCCTTGTTGGCAATCACAGAGGTCAGACGTTTCTTGTAGTTGGCCACCAGGTTTGCACACATCTCAGGAGGGATTTTGTTTAAAAAAGGATATGTTTATGTATGTGTATATATGTATGTATGTATGTGTATGTATGTACAGTTTAAGTCGGAAGTTTACATACACCTTAGCCAAATACATTTAAACTCAGTTTTTCGCAATTCCTGACTTTTAATCCTAGTAAAATTTCCCTGTCTTAGGTCAGTTAGGATGACCACTTTATTTTAAGAATGTGAAATGTCAGAATAATAGTAGAGAGAATGATTTATTTCAGCTTTTATTTCTTCCATCACATTCCCAGTGTGTCAGAAGTTTACATACACCCAATTAGTATTTGGTAGCATTGCCTTTAAATTATTTAACTTGGGTCAAATTTTTTGGTAAGCCTTCCACAAGCTTCCCACAATAAGTTGGGTGAATTTTGGCCCATTCCTCCTGACAGAGCTGGTGTAACAGTCAGGTTTGTAGGCCTCCTTGCTCGCACATGCTTTTTCTGTTCTGCCCACAAATGTTCTATAGGATTGAGGTCAGGGCTTTGGAGCCGCTGACCGGAGCTGGACTGGGCACCGGTGGAGCGGACTGCCCTGGCTCCGGAGTAGAACCGCTGACCGGAGCTGGACTGGACACCGGTGGAGCGGACTGCTCTGGCTCCAGAGTGGAGCCGCTGACTGGAGCTTGACTGGGAACACGCACCTGGTGCGAGGAGCAGGCACGGGTCGTGCCGGACTGGAGACATGCACCACTGGTTTGCTGCGAGGAGCAGGCACGGGCCGTGCCGGACTGGATACACGCACCACTGGTTTGGTGCGGGGGGAGCAGGTACGGGGCGTACCGGGCTGGTGACACGCACCACTGGTTTTGTGCGGGGAGCAGGTACGGGGCGTGCCGGACTGGATACACGCACCACTGGATTGGTGCAGGGAGCAGGTACGGGGCATACCGGGCTGGCGACACGACCACTGGTTTGGTGCGGGGAGCAGGTACGGGCCGTACAGGACTGGATACAGGCACCACTGGTTTGGTGTGGGGAGCAGGTACGGGCCGCACTAGACTGGATACACGCACCACTGGTTTTGGTGCTGGGAGCAGTTACGGGCCGCACTGGACTGGATACACGCACCACTGGTTTGGTGCGGGAAGCAGGTACGGGCCGTGCCGGACTGGATATGCGCACCACTGGTTTGGTGCGGGGAGCAGGTACGGGCCGTACTGGACTGGATACACGCACCACTGGTTTGGTGCGAGGAGCTGGCACAGGCCATACCGGGCTGTGGAGGCGCACTGGAGGTCTGGAGCTTAGACCTGGCACAAACCGTCCTGGCTGGATGCCCACTTTTGCACGACACAAACGCACTGGCACAAGACGCACTGGGCTGTGAACGCGCACTGGCGACACAGTGCGTAGGACTGGCGCAGGATATACTGGACCGTGGAGGCGCACTGGAGACCAGGAGCGTTGAGCCGGCACAACCCGTCCTGGCTGGATGCCCACTTTCGCACGACACAAACGCACTGGCACAGGACGCACTGGGCTGTGAATGCTCACTGGCGACACAGTGTGTATCTCCGCATACCTAGGTTCCTCAATGAACACAAACTCCTTTTGTTGCCTGACCAGCTCCTCTCTCCATGCCTCCACTACTTCCTTCTCCCTACGGGCCTCCTGCAGCGCCTCCTCTTTAAGGGAGCTCTCCTGCTCTATTCTCCCTATCAGCCCCTGTAATGTGGTGGCCTCCTCTCTTAAACTGTCGATCCGTAGGTCTTGGAGGACTTCTAAAATAGCGGCCTCCTCCTCTACAGGCCCTTTCACGGCCTCCTGCTGCCTCGTCGTCCACCCCCCCAATTTTTTTTTATTGGGGCTGCTTCTCGGGCTTTCTTCGTGACCGAGTCCTTTTAAGTCGCCGTTTCTCCTCTCCTACCCGGGCTTCCTCCTTCGCCCAGGATCCTTTATCGGCTACACTCTCCTTCATCGCCTCCCGATAACGGACGGCCTCCTCCTCAGTAATTCTCCCCCAACCGAGGACGACATCTACTAAGGTTACCTCCTGTTGAGTCTCAGGCGTTTGCTCCTTCTGGGCATGCTGCTTGGTCCTTGTTTGGTGGGATCTTCTCTCACGATCGTTGAGAGACGGGTCAGACCAAGGTGCAGCGTGGTATGCGTACATGTTTATTAATACGAATTACCACTTGACAAAATAACACAACAACGAAACGTGACGCTCAAACAGTGGCTACAACACAACAAGCCAAACACGAGTCAAGATCCCACAACTAAGGTAGGCAACCAGGCTACCTAAGTATGATCCCCATTAAGAGACAACGAGCGACAGCTGACTCTGATTGGGAATCACACCCTGCCAAACATAGAAATACCAATACTAGAATCCAACATAGAAATACAATAACATAGATCTCACACTGAACTCACACCCTGACCCAACCAACAAGAGTTCTCTAGGTCAGGGCGTGACAGTCATGCACAAAGTAGATGTACTAACCGACTTGCCAAAACTATAGTTTGTTAACAAGTAATGTGTGGAGTGGTTGAAAAACGAGTTTTAATGACTCGAACCTAAGTGAATGTAAACTTCCGACTTCAACTGTATGTATGTATATATATATATATATATATATATATATATATATAACATACAGTGGGGAGAACAAGTATTTGATACACTGCCGATTTTGCAGGTTTTCCTACTTACAAAGCACGTAGAGGTCTGTAAGTTTTATCATAGGTACACTTCAACTGTGAGAGATGGAATCTAAAAATCCAGAAAATAACATTGTATGATTTTTAAGTAATTAATTTGCATTTTATTGTATGACATAAGTATTTGATACATCAGAAAAGCAGAACTTAATATTTGGTACAGAAACCTTTGTTTGCAATTACAGAGATCATATGTTTCCTGTAGGTCTTGACCAGGTTTGCACACACTGAAGCAGGGATTTTGGCCTACTCCTCCATTCAGACCTTCGCCAGATCCTTCAGGTTTCGGGGCTGTCGCTGGGCAATACGGACTTCCAGTTCCCTCCAAAGATTTTCTATTGGGTTCAGGTCTGGAGACTGGCTAGGCCACTCCAGGACCCTGAGATGCTTCTTACGGAGCCACTCCTTAGTTGCCCTGGCTGTGTGTTTCAGGTCGTTGTCATGCTGGAAGACCCAGCCACGACCCATCTTCAATGCTCTTACTGAGGGAAGGAGGTTGTTGGCCAGTATCTCGTGATACATGGCCCCATCCATCCTCCCCTCAATATGGTGCAGTCGTCCTGTCCCCTTTGCTGAAAAGCATTCCCAAAGAATGATGTTTCCACCTCCATGCTTCACGGTTGGGATGGTATTCTTGGGGTTGTACTCATCCTTCTTCTTCCTCCAAACACAGCAAGTGGAGTTTAGACCATAAAACTCTATTTTTGTCTCATCAGACCACATGACCTTCTCCCATTCCTCCTCTGGATCATCCAGATGGTCATTGGCAAACTTCAGACGGGCCTGGACATGCGCTGGCAGGGGGACCTTGCGTGCGCTGCAGGATTTTAATCCATGACGGCGTAGTGTGTTATTAATGGTTTTCTTTGAGACTGTGGTCCCAGCTCTCTTCAGGTCATTGACCAGGTCCTGCCGTGTAGTTCTGGGCTGATCCCTCACCTTCCTCATGATCATTGATGCCCCACGAGGTGAGATCTTGCATGGAGCCCCAGACCCAGGTTGATTGACCGTCATCTTGAACTTCTTCCATTTTCTAATAATTGCGCCAACAGTTGTTGCCTTCTCACCAAGCTGCTTGCCTATTGTCCTGTAGCCCATCCCAGCCTTGTGCGGGTCTACAATTTTATCACTGATGTCCTTACACAGCTCTCTGGTCTTGGCCATTGTGGAGAGGTTGGAGTCTGTTTGATTGAGTGTGTGGACAGGTGTCTTTTATACTGGTAACGAGTTCAAACAGGTGCAGTTAATACAGGTAATGAGTGGAGAACATGAGGGCTTCTTAAAGAAAAACTAACAGGTCTGTGAGAGCCTGAATTCTTACTGGTTGGTAGGTGATCAATTACTTATGTCATGCAATAAAATGCAAATGAATTACTTAAAAATCATACAATGTGATTTTCTGGATTTTTGTTTTAGATTCCGTCTCTCACAGTTGAAGTGTACCTATGATAAAAATTACAGACCTCTACATGCTTTGTAAGTAGGAAAACCTGCAAAATCGGCAGTGTATCAAATACTTGTTCTCCCCACTGTATATTAGCGAGAAAAAAACAACATATGGGGGATTGGAAGTGATGCAGACAATTACATTGATGGAAGTTACAATCTATCTGCAATATTAAAGCTGATCTACCCCTTAAAAAAATAAATACAAATAAAATATGTAGGTATTACAGACTCGGTCAGGGAGAGGTTGAAAATGTCAGTGAAGACAATTGCCAGTTTGTCCGCGCATGCTCTGAGTACACGTCCTGGTAATCCGTCTGGCCCCGCGGCCTTGTGAATGTTGACCTGTTTAAAGGTCTTCCTCACATCGGCTACGGAGGGCATAGCAGGATTTCTTATGAGTGCCCGGATTAGTGTCCCGCTCCTTGAAAGCGGCAGCTCTATCCTTTAGCTCGGTGCGGATGTTGCCTGTAATCCATGGATTCTAGTTGGGATATGTACATACGGTCACTGTGGGGACGACATTGTCGATGCACTTATTGATGAAGCCGGTGACTGAGGTGGTACTCCTCAATGCCACTGGATGAATCCCAGAACATATTCCAGTCTGTGCTAGCAAAACAGTCCTGAAGCGTAGTATTTGCATAATCTGACCACTTCCGTATTGAGCGAGTCACTGGTAGTTCCTGCTTTAGTTTTTGCTTGTAAGCAGGAATCAGGAGGACAGAATTATGGTCAGATTTTTCAAATGGAGGGCGAGGGAGAGCTTTGTACGCATCTCTGTGTGTGGAGTAATGGTTGTCTAGAGTTTTTTTCCCTCTTGTTGCACATGTGACATGCTGGTAGAAATGAGGTCAAATGGATTTAAGTTTGCCTGCATTATGGGCAGCAGGAAGCTTAGTGGTTAAGAGCGTTGTGCCAGTAACCGAAAGGTCGCTGGTTCTAATCCCTGAGCCTACTAGGTGAAAAATCTGTTGATGTGCCCTTGAGCAAGGCACTTATCCCTAATTGCTACTGTAAGTCATTCTGGATAAGAGCGTCTGCTAAATGACCCCAAAAAACTAAAGTCTCCGGCCACTAAGAGCTTTGCGCATAAAAGCATTTCTACCGACATTTCCCGCATTAATATATTTTACTGACACAAAAAGATCCCACCTTGTCTAGCGTATTTTGTTTTGACGAAATTTGGAAAGTTTACCAAGTTTCCATCAGGCCTGTCATTACATTCTTTATTCAACATGTACTTTACTCGGAAAAAAATGGTTGGATGGAAACCTGGTTTGTTTGCTTTAGAATTGAATAGACAGGATATTCAGACAATATTACAGGTAATGGTGCACAACATGCAATCACGTTTGCATGTTTCATTTGGAACTTTAAACAAAAGTGTGCTGCTTATATCACCACATTTTTTAAATCATTCTGTCTTAAATAACAGCTTTCAAATAGCTTTGTAATAGCTTACAACATTTTAGGATCTGACTACAGCACAAAACGGTATTCATGGAGATACATAAAACATATGAATAAAGTGGCCCTCAATTTAAGCAAAGCTGTGCCATTTGATCTTCTGTGTGAGGCTTCCTTCTCAAACTCTTGAAAGAGCAATTTGGAGATTGAGGAGAAAACCTACAGGACGGTAGATCTACAGGAGTTGGGTTGTGCAGCCCTGGTATAGCTCAATAATATAACTTAAAGATGATTTGGACCTGCTATTATTGGGGATATTGACTTACTGGTTTTTGGACAAAAATTCTAAAAAGTAAGCGTTTGGTGACAGGGGCCAGGTATACAAAACCAAAGCATGGATTATCTTGTCCATAGACCGCTTACAGTGTAAGGAAACCAATATGTTATTTTGTGACTTGGGTGAACTAATCATTGATGTGATTAATCATTCAATTACTTGTTTTGAGGTAAAATCAATCAATCTACTTTTATTTATAAAGCCCTTTTTACATCAGCAGATGTCACAAAGTGCTATACAGAAACCCAGCCTAAAACCCCAAACAGCAAGCAATGCAGATGTAGAAGCACAGTGGCTAGCAAAAACTCCCTAGAAAGGCAGAAACCTAGGAAGAAACCTAGAGAGGAACCAGGCTCTGAGGGGTGGCCAGTCCCCTTCTGGCTTTGCCGGGTGGAGATTATAACAGTACATGGACATTAAGGCCAGATTTTTCTCCAAGATGTTCAAACGTTCATAGATGACCAGCAGGGTCAAATAATAATCACAGTGGTTGTAGAGGTTGTAACAGGTCAGTACATCAGGAGTAAATGTCACTTGGCTTTTCATAGCCGGGCATTTAGAGGTTGAAATAGTAGGTGCGGTGGAGAGAGAGAGTTGAAAACAGCAGGTCTGGGACAAGGTAGCACGTCCAGTGGACAGGTCAGGGTTCCGTAGCCGCAGGCAGAAGAGTGGAAACTGGAGCAGCAGCACGACCAGGTGGACTGGGGACAGCAAGGAGTCATCAGGTCAGGTAGTTCTGAGGCATGGTCCTAGGGCTCAGGTCCTCTGGGATGGGAGGGAGAGAGGGAGATAGAGAGAATTAGAGGGAGCATACTTAAATTCACATAGTACACGAGATAAGACAGGAGAATAACACCAGATATAACAGACTGACCCTAGCCCCCTGGCACATAGACTATTGCAGCATAGATACTGGACAGGGCCAACCAGGCAGGATATAACCCCACCCACTTTGCCAAAGCACAGTCCACACACCACCAGAGGGATATCAACAGACAACCAACCTACTACCCTGAGACAAGGCTGAGTATAGCCCACGAAGATCTCCTCCACTGCACGAGCCCGAGGGGGCGACAAACCGGACAGGAAGATCACGTTAGTGACTCAACCCACTCAAGTGATGCACCCCTCCTATGGACGGCATGGAAAGCACCAGTAAGCCAGTGACTCAGCCCCTGTAATAGGGTCAGAGGCAGAGAATCCCAATGGAGAGACAGGAACTGGCCAGGCAGAGACAGCAAGGGCGGTTTGTCGCTCCAGTGCCTTTCCGTTCACCTTCGCACCCTTGGGCCAGACTACACTCAATCATAGGACCTGCTGAAGAGATGAGTCTTAATGAAGGTTAAAGGGCAACTCACGTTTGTACCTCATTTTCATTATCTTCGGCACAATACCAGTGTCTACATATGTGAATACGGCACATTTCTACAAAATAAAGTTATAGTTTTAACCGATGACATCATCAAAAGTTACAATATTTTAAAAACACTGAGATTCGCGGTGACGTGTAGACCAAGAAAATACCCTCCCTCTGGCTAGAATCTCATTGCAGGTTTTGCAGTTTTTCTTACTTTTAATCCTACCCTGTGATGTCACAGAGAAGCAGTTTTTAGGACCTTTCTTCTTATCTTTTTAACCACAGATCATAGAAACGCCGTTTTTACATACAGTATGTAGACACTGGTATGGTGCTGGAGATAATGAGTATGCAGTTGAAAAGTGGTGGAATTACCCTTTAAGAAAAGTGGTGGAATTGCCCTTTAAGACATTGTTAAAATATCAGGAAACTATCCATTGCTACTTTTAGGGTAAGGTGACCAGATATTTAAAATTAGAATAGGGGAAATTTCTTTGTTGGAACGAAGCCATATGTTTCCTGACCAGTTAAACAAATAAATAAAATAAAAAACTTTCTGGGAACAGAAGTTAACATTTAGCCTGTTCTGGGAACGTTTATTTTTAGGGTGCAGGGAGGTTCTGAGCACATTTTACTCTGGTTCCTTGAAAGTGTTCCTTATTTTGAGGTTTTTGAATAACTTCCTTAGAACTTTCTCTGAATGTTTCAATAAGATTTGTAACAACATTGCTAGCTTATTTTGGGTTTAAAAAATGTAACTCCAAGCACAGATAGGACACATGGAAATACATTTTCTTAGGCATTAGTCATGCAAACACATTTCTTTTTTGTTGTGACACAGCATCAGTGAAATTCAAACCTGTAATCTTCTGTTCTCTATCCATGGAATTAGTCCACTGCCCCACCAGGACAGAGCAAGCATCCTGGTGGAGCTAGCATTTTAGTCTATTCAAAAAGACCCCATTTCAAAGGAAACAAGCACTAATTAATATCAGGTGTAGCCAATTAGTGGGCGCTACCAACACACCTGAACACAATTAACAAGATAGAGGATAGAGAGAGTTTTGTTGATGCTGAGAATGGAATGTTTTTGTTTTTAAATAATATTCTTAGAACGTTCTCTGAACGTTACTAAGGTTTTCTTGTGGATTTTATGGAACGTTTTCTTAACGTTCCCGGAACAATTTGAGAACATTACTTTAAATAGTTCTTAATGATTAAACCTGTAGGAAATGTTATGCTGAAGTACTGAAATTCCCACAGAAGAATGTTGTTTTTAATGTTCTTGGAACAATTTGAGAACATGCCTTTAAATAGAACCATGAGGTAACCTGTAGGAAATGTTATGCTGAAGTACTGAAATTCCCACAGAAGAACATTGTGTCTGAAGTATTTGAGAACATTCCCAATGTCAAACCAGTTATAGAATGTTCCTATAATATTACCAACATTTTAATGAAATGTAACAATTTTTGAACTTTTAGGAAGCGTTCTGTTAAAGTAATGAAATAACAATAAAATAACTAATTTTTTCTCAAGTTCTTTAATTGTGCTGAGAATGTTCCAAAGCCAAGCAAATATCCTGCACCATTCCCAGAATGTTGTGGGAAGATTGTATGCAAAATAACCATATGACAACCACGCTCTCACCAAGCTCAAAGACACATATGGCTCTCAGAACATTATGTGCTAGCTGGGTATGCTGTTGGATAGGTTTTCTGGTCATGGGCATGGTTTTTAATGCAGTGGTTAAAATGTATCACTGATCTAACATTCTCATAAAAGGTCCACGGCAAAGCCGCGGGAGCAAACGAGTTTGATACAGGGTGAGACAACATTTTTACATGCAAATTCAATTCGATACAGCTTTTGATTACTGACATATCAGCCTTAATTTAACTTCAGTTGCATTTTTCTGGGGACAGCTCTGGGCGGAAAATCGAGGACGTCTGGTCACCTTATTTTAGCGGCCTATAGTAAAGTGGCAACTTTCCCACTTTGGTAATGGCCATCTGTGAATGCATTAATAATAACTACCACAGTAATTCATGTTAGTTAAGTAATCACCCATATTGTACATTTTTATCAAGATACATAGTTGAAAGTGGCACTGTACCATAAAGCCAAGTGAAGTATTTCTAATTTCCTCAGCTGAAGGCAACAAAGCAGTTACCCAACAAGGCTTCATATCTGCAGCCATCTGGTCTCAAGTCCAGCTCTGAACAGCCTATTCCCTCCAGATACTTCATAGTAACGTTTAATTAATCCTCTGAAACAGTGTCCTCGACTGTATGGTCTTCCTGACAACCACCTTCCAGAGGAATCTGACAGAGAGAAAATGAAGAGGGTAACTAATTACATTCCACTCGCCGCTCGCTGTATCTCACAACAAAACGTTGGGATGTGAGGGGATAAGGAGGCAGGGGAGAGAATTCAACGTGGCTGTCGCCACCACCTTGCCCTGCCGTGCCTTAAATAACACGCTGTGGTCAATTTCCGGAATGCATAGATGACTAGCCCTGTGACTATTTTACATATGGTTCTTTTAATTACACATTTGAATGATGTCATGACGACGGTAAAAGCGAGTGCACTGATCGTTTTTCACTGCTGTTGAACCCATAGTTTGAGTTTACATGATCTAAGGTGGTGTGCGTTCACACTTGGATGGAGTGTAAACATAGACGTTCTTACCTCAGCGAATGCACCTTGAGGTGTTTTTCCGTTTTTTTGTTTAGGGTGCAGTGTTAGAGGTAAACATGCTGAGGCATTGTGTTGTGGTCTTTTCAATAAAACGACCTTAATGTTGTAAACTGACCATTGCCTACATGCAGTGCCTTCATAAATTATTCATACCCCTTGACTTATTCCACATTTTGTTGTTTCAGACTGAATTCAAAATGGATATATATTTTTTTAAAGCCCACCCATCTACACACAATATCCCATATTGAAAACATATTTTTAGAAATGTTTTCAAATGTATTGAAAATGAAATATCTCATTTACATAATAAGTATTTACACGCCTGAGTCAATACATATTAGAATCAGCTTTGGCAGCAATTACAGCTGTGTGTCTTTCTGGGTAAGTCTCTAAGAGCTTTGCACACCTGGATTGTACAATTATACATTATTCTTTTTAAAATTTCTTCAAGCTCTGTCAAGTTGGTTGTTGATTATTGTTAGACAGCCATTTCCAAGTCTTGCCATCGGTTTTCAAGCTGATTTAAGTCAAAACTGTAACTATGCCACTCAGGAACATTCAATGTCATCTTCGTAAGCAACTCCGGTGTATATTTGGCCTTGTGTTTTAGGTTATTGTCCTGCTGAAAGGTGAATTTGACTCCCAGTGTCTGTTGGAATGCAGACTGAACAAGGTTTTCATCTAGGATTTTTCCTGTGCTTAGCTCTATTCCGTTTCTTTTTATCCTAAAATAAGAAGAGTGGTACTCAGTGATGTGTTGTGTTGGATTTGCCCCAAACATAACACTTTGTATTCAGGACATTTCTTTGCCAGTTTTTTTTTCCAGTTTTACTTTAGTGTCTTACTGCAAACAAGATGCATGTTTTAGAATATGTTTATTCTGTACAGGCTTCCTTCTTTTCACTCTGTCATTTAGGTTAGTATTGCGGAGTAACTGCAATGTTGTTGATCCATCCTCAGTTTTCTCCTTTTCTCCTTCCATAATAGACTATGGTGACATTATTTATATGCACGCGGTAGCTTCTATTTTGAAACCATTGGACTCAGTATTCCATTCAGCAATACGTTTTATCACTGGGGACGGCTTTAGGACTCATCATTGTATTCTTTACAAAAGAGAGCTGCACTCTCTTTTATTTATTTACAAAGCAGTCTTGCAGAAACTTCCTCTGTACATTACTTCATGTATTAATTGTAGACGTACATAATACCAAACCCGTTCTCAGGGATGGATAACTCTGGAGATCCCTTTGGTCTCCATAGAATTGGGAAAATCGTATTTTAGTTTTTTTTAACCCTTATGTGTGGAACAATACACAGAATTCCTTGCAATGAGATATTCTGGTGCCTTTCAGGCATTTTAAATTATTTATTGGAGACTTTTATGTTACAGAATGTGATTGCTTTTCTTAAATATGTTTAATGTTGTGTATTATGTGTTTTATTATAGTGTGTTTTATTTGTACTCAAGGACATTCAGAGACTTGTCCCGAAGCCACTCCTGCGTTGTCTTGGCTGTGTGCTTAGGGTCGTTGTCCTGTTGGAAGGTGACCCTTCGCCACAGTTCCTGAGCGCTCTGGAGCAGGTTTTCATCAAGGATCTCTCTGTACTTTGCTCCGTTCATCTTTCCCTCGATCCTGACTAGTCTCCCAGTCCCTGCCGCTGAAAAACATCTCCACAGCATGATGCTGCCACTACCATGCTTCACCGTAAGGATGGTGCCAGGTTTCCTCCAGACATGACGCTTGGCATTCAGGCCAAAGATTTCAATCTTGGTTTCAATGGACCAGAGAATCTTATTTGTCATGGTCTGAGAGTCCTTAAGGTGCGTTTTGGCAAACTCTACGCGGGCTGTCATGTGCCTTTACTGAGGAGTGGCTTCCGTTGGCTACACTACCATAATGGCCTGATTGGTGGAGTGTTGCAGAGATGGTTGTCCTTCTGTCAGAGTGACCATCGTGTTCTTGGTCACCTCTCTGACCAAGGCCCTTCTCCCCCGATTGCTCAGTTTGGCCTGGCGGCAAGCTCTAGGAAGAGTCTTGGTGACTCCAAACGTCTTCCATTTAAGAATGATGGAGGCCACTGTGTTCTTGGGGACCTCGACACAATCCTGTCTCTGAGCTCTATGGACAATTCCTTCGTCCTCATGGCTTAGTTTTTGCTCTGACATGCACGGTCAACTGTAGGACCTTATTTAGACAGGTGTGTGCCTTTCCAAATCATGTACAATCAATTGAATTTACCACAGGTGGACTCCAATCAAGTTGTAGAAACATCTCAAGGATGATCAATGGGAACAGGATGCACCTGAGCTCAATTTCAAGTCTCATAGTAACGGGTCTGAATACTTACATAAATAAGGTATTTCAGTTTTTTATTTTTTATACCTTCGCAAACATTTCTAAAAACATGTTTTCGCTTTCTCATTCTGAGGTATTGTGCAGATTGATGAGGACAATTTTTAATGTAATACATTTTAGAATAAGGCTGTAACGTAACAAAATGTGGAAAAAGTCAAGGGTTCTGAATACTTTCCGAATGCACTGTATAAAGGGACTAGGGAGCCATTTGGGATGCAGCCTGTGTGTGGGTTGAGCGCCTTGGGCGGCTTCTTGGGGATTCTTCGTAATATGGTTACAGATTCATTTTTTCTACAACAAACCTTACGGTAATACTCCTGGAATCAATAGGATGGGGAGGTGATGAGAAGGGGGTAGGATTGCAAAGCTACCGGTAATTTACCAAAGTTACAGTAATCTTCGTTAATTTTGGCGTGTGACTGTTTGAGGTTGTGGACAGGTGTCTTTTATACTGATAACAAGTTCAAACAGGTGCCATTAATACAGGTAACGAGTGGAGGACAGAGGAGCCTCTTAAAGAAGAAGTTACAGGTCTGTGAGAGCCAGAAATCTTGCTTGTTTGTAGGTGACCAAATACTTATTTTCCACCATAATTTGCAAATAAATTCATAAAAAATCCTACAATGTGATTTTCAGGAATTTTTTTCCTCAATTGGTCTGTCATAGTTGACGTGTACCTATGATGAAAATTACAGGCCTCTCTCATCTTTTTAAGTGGGAGAACTTGCACAATTGGTGGCTGACTAAATACTTTTTTCCCCCACTGTATGTGTACAGAGCAGTGAAAATCCCATCCCTCAAGTCATTACTCAGACTTTGATGGTGTTCTATAAAAAATATCAATGCAACATGGTACAATTTAAAAGATTTCACTGAGTTACAGTTCATAAGGAAATCAATCAACTGAAATAAATGAATTAGGCCCTAATCTATGGATTTCACATGACTGGGAATACAGATATGCATCTGTTGGTCACATATACAGTGTACGTTAAAAACAAATGTAGAGGTGTGGATCAGAAAACCACCATTTGCCTCATACAATGCAACACATCTCCTTCTCATGATCAGGCTTTTGATTGTGTCCTGTGGAATGTTGTCCCACTCCTCTTCAGTGGCTGTGCGAAGTAGCTGGATATTGGTAGGAACTGGAACACGCTGTCGTACACCTCGATAAAGGGCATCCCAAACATTCTGAATGGGTGAAATGTCTGGTGTGTATGCAGGCACGGAAGAACTGGGACATTTTCAGATCCTTGCAACATGGGGCTGTGCATTATCATGCTGAAATAGGAGGTGATGGCGGCGGATGAATGGCACAACAATGGGCCTTAGGATCTTGTCACGGTATCTCTGTGCATTCAAATTGAAATCGATAAAATGCAATTGTATTCGTTGTCCGTAGCATATGCCTGCCCATACCATAACCCCCACTGCCACCATGGGGCACTCTGTTCACAACATTGACACCAGCAAACCGCTCGCCCACACAACGCTATACACGTGGTCTGTGGTTGTGAGGCCAGTTAGATGTACTGCCAAATTCTCTAAAACGACGTTGGAAGCGGCTTATGGTAGAGACATGAACATTCAATTATCTGGCAACAGCTCTGGTGGACGTTCCTGCAGTCAGCATGCCAATTGCACACTCCCTCAAAACTTGAAACATCTGTGGCATTGTGTTGTGTGACAAAACTGCACATTTTAGATTGGCCTTTTATTGTCCCCAGCACAAGGTGCACCTGTGTAATGATCATGCTGTTTAATCAGCTTCTTGATATTCCACACATGTCAGGTGGATGGAATATCTTGGCAAACAGAAATGCTCACTAACAGGGATATTAATAAAATTGTGCACCAAATTCAAGAGAAATACGTTATTTGTTTTGCATATGGAACATTTCTGGGATCTTTTATTTCAGGTCATCAAACATGGGACCAAAACTTTACATGTTGCATTTATATTTTGGTTCAGTTCATGTACAACAAGCATATCTTGCTTTCGATGACTACTGTTAATGGGACAATAGGGGTGCATCTCAAATGGCACCCTATTCCTTACATTCAGTGCCTTGCAAAAGTATTCATCCCCCTTGGCGTTTTTCCTATTTTGTTGCATTACAACCCGTAATTTAAATGGATTTTTATTTGGATTTCATGTAATGGACATACACAAAATAGTCCAAATTGGTGAAGTGAAATGAAAAAAAATAACTTGTTTCAAAAAATTCAAAAAATAAATAACGGAAAAGTGGTGCGTGCATATGTATTCACCCCATTTGCTTTGAAGCCCCTAGATATGATCTGGTGCAACCAATTACCTTCAGAAGTCACATAATTAGTTAAAAAAAGTCCACCTGTGTGCAATCTAAGTGTCACTTGTTCAAAGAATGCTTAGAGGGTAAGGAAACTAAAGGCTCTATTCAATCTGTATCGCTAAAGTGAAATTGAAAGGTAATTTCCTATTGAGCCTATTGTTTACCGTGAATGCAGTCTACGCTAATGTCTTTAAATTTAAATCACGTTGTAACGCTGAATTTAAGCTGTATAGAATGAATAGAGCCCTAACATGCATTTTTGTAATTGGGGCGAAACCTCCCTTTAACCTACGCTCCACCCACCTCTTTATCACTATAAAAGGTATTCTAAATAATATATGTGTTATTTCTCTCAATAACATCCTCTTGAAATACAGGCCATGATAAAGTAAGAACGGATACATTATTTTGTCTGTTTTAGCACCTTTACAATTCAATTTGAATTTTAAACAGAGAGCTAGGTTGTGTTGATTTGGGCACAACGTAGCAAAACCTTTTAAAACAGAAAAATAAAATGAGCATTTCTTATTGTGCTGAAACAAGTTGAGAGCTTAGCAATACATTTGTAGCTGTAGATCTAGAGATGTCAGAATTAAAAGTATGGAGAGTAATTAGCTAAATAGTAATTTTATGTGTGTGTATTGTTCTTTGTTCTTCTTATTAGTCTATAAACAGGAAACAGACAGGCCTGGAGGTTGGGTTATTCTTTCTATGTTAGAGGCTCCAAAGTGATGCTTCCTTTGATGTTGGTTGTTATTTAATGTTGTGAGAATAACAACTCACAGATTTCATGGAATTCCATTTCATGGAATTACATCATGTTTTCTATCAAATAAGTATGCACTGTCTTTTTCTTTTCAAGTTGGCTCCAGTGTTATTCTGCCTTGAGAATAAAACATGCTCACGGTCATGATACAAGGGAGAAGTGGAGAAGGTTGAGAATCTCACAAGATCAAGCCTGAACCCTTTCTCATACAGAGCTATACCATAAACATTGTCCTTGCTGCACAAATTGTACTTTCTGAGACTGAAGTTGCATCAATTTATATCATGGGTATGGCTTAGATTACTGGATTGCAGGAAAAGTGAGTATTGTAGTAATCAGGAATATACATAAATGTGAGTGTGCTTGTTGTGATGTGTAGCCTACCACCTAGCTACAATAAATTCAATGCATTCTCTATTTGACCAAAATATTTAAATCCAGATGTTATGTGTCGATAGTGAATTGATATTATTTCATGATTAGATCACTAGTGCATCAGCATATTGCTCAGTCCTTTTCCGAAACCAACCGCACACAGAATATCAAAATATAATGATCATATCGAGTGGTAAGAATGTGACCTAAACTGCTGATTTACAACAACAAAAAATATATAAAATTAGCAGTTTCACATGTCAAATAGCTGTTTTCATATGTTGAGCTTAAATTTCACACATGAAACCATATTTTCACATTTATCAATTGTGGAGTTCACATGTAAACACCACCTTTTCACATGTGAGGAAAATAACGTTTTTCACCTCACATGTGAATTGCAGTTTCAGATGTTAATTTTTTTCGATTTTACATCATATATGTAGTTTTACCTGTAAAAACTCCACGTGATCTCACTTTCGTATGTGGAATTCCAAATTCACATATGAAAATCAATCACGTGAAAATCGAATTTGCAGGTTCACATGTAAGAAAACTCTACATGTGAAAATCTCACTTTCACATGTGGAATTGCATTTTCACATGTGAAAAACACATTTGCAGTTTCATATGTGAAAAACTTCCACGTGATTGTTTTTCACATGGGAACTTGCAATTACACATGTGATAGTGAAAATCTAATTTGCAGTTTCACATGTAAGAAAACACACTTTCTCACTTTCACATGTGGAATTGCAAGTTTACATTTGAAAAACAATCACCTGTGAAAATATAATTTGCAGTTTCACATGTAAGAAAACTCCAGCATGTGGAATTGCACATTCACATGTGGGATTGAAATAATGTTATTTTCCTCACTTGAAAAGATAGTGTTAACATGTTGCAGTAGAAATGTTTCCACCAGTGGAATTACGGTGACCACATCTAAAAACCCAAATGGGGACAAGGGAACGATTTTGCAAGACATTTGCGGAACAGTGGATAGAATAATTTTTGAAGGGACAGGATCCTGTTCAAATGGCAACATAGTTCTGCTGTATGAAGGTCACTGCCTGTAAAGGGCCAATCATTAGTTTGTCACACCCTGATCTGTTTCACCTGTCTTGTGATTGTCTCCAACCCCTACCAGGTGTCTCCCATTACCTCATCTGTATTTATACCTGTGTTTTCTGTTTGTCTGTTGCCAATTCGTCTTGTCCCGTCAAGTCCTACCAGTGTGTTCCCGTGTTTCCTGTGCTCTAGTTTTTTCTATCCTTCCTAGTTCTGACCTTTCTGCCTGTCCTGACCCTGATCCTGCCTGCCGTCCTTTATCTGCCTGACTCTGATTTGGATTCAGACTCTTTGCCTGCCTTGACCTACCGGTTCCCTGCCCATTGTATTGTAATAAACTCTGAGACTCGTACTATCCGCCTCCTATGTCTGCATCTGGGTCTTAGCCTGAGCCGTGATAGTACGAACTGGCCATGACTGACCCTGCATACTTATGGAGGGACTCCATACCCTGGCAGAACGGCATGACCATACATTCAATATATTGATGGAGCAATTCCGCGGATTCCCAACTAGGCAGCAAGCCACAACAGTAACCCCCCAGACTCTCAGCAACCCCGCCACCAGCGGCGCTTCTTCCCAGCCTACCCCGGTGTCCCGAGAACCTCGCTTACCTCCTCCGGAGCGCTACGCTGGAGATTCTGGAGCCTGCCGGGCGTTTCTCTCCCAGTGCTCCCTCATCTTTGAGCTGCAGCCTTCTTCGTTCCCCTCGGACCGCTCGCAGATAACGTACTTGATAACGCTGATGTCCGGGAGGGCCCTCGCCTGGGCGACGGCGGTGTGGGAACAACAGTCCACCGTTTGCCTCAGTCTGGAGGAGTTTGTGGCAGAGTTACGAAAAGTGTTAGATTCTCCATTGTCCGGGAGAGAGGCTGCTCGTAAGCTGCTCCAACTACATCAAGACCCCCATAGTGTGGCAGACTACGTGGTCGATTTTCGCACGTTAGCTGCTGAGAGTGCCTGGAACCCGGAAGCTCTGTTCGACACATTCCTTCACGGATTATCGGAGGTGATTTAAAGACGAGCTCGCAGCCTGGGAGCTGCCCATGGACCTTGACTCCCTCATAGCCTTGACCATCCGGATCGATGGGCGGCTATGGGAATATAGGAGGGAGAGGGGGTCTGTTCCCTGTCGCCATCACTCGTCCTCGAATTCCACCTCGCCTCCCGGAAATCCCCAAATTCTACATTTCTGAGAGAGTCTGGTGTCACCCGAGTTCCCTCGGAGATCACTGAGGGCTGCCGACTCGCCTCCTTTGAGCCCATGCAACTGGGCAGGGCTACAGTGCCTGTTAGTTCTCTTACAGTGGGGGAAAAAAGTATTTAGTCAGCCACCAATTGTGCAAGTTCTCCCACTTAAAAAGATGAGGCCTGTAATTTTCATCATAGGTACACGTCAACTATGACAGACAAAATTAGATTTTTTTTTCCAGAAAATCACATTGTAGGATTTTTTATGAATTTATTTGCAAATTATGGTGGAAAATAAGTATTTGGTCACCTACAAACAAGCAAGATTTCTGGCTCTCACAGACCTGTAACTTCTTCTTTAAGAGGCTCCTCTGTCCTCCACTGCGTTACCTGTATTAATGGCACCTGTTTGAACTTGTTATCAGTATAAAAGACACCTGTCCACAACCTCAAACAGTCACACTCCAAACTCCACTATGGCCAAGACCAAAGAGCTGTCAAAGGACACCAGAAACAAAATTGTAGACCTGCACCAGGCTGGGAAGACTGAATCTGCAATAGGTAAGCAGCTTGGTTTGAAGAAATCAACTGTGGGAGCAATTATTAGGAAATGGAAGACATACAAGACTACTGATAATCTCCCTCGATCTGGGGCTCCACGCAAGCTCTCACCCCGTGGGGTCAAAATGATCACAAGAACGGTGAGCAAAAATCCTAGAACCACACGGGGGGACCTAGTGAATGACCTGCAGAGAGCTGGGACCAAAGTAACAAAGCCTACCATCAGTAAAACACTACGCCGCCAGGGACTCAAATCCTGCAGTGCCAAACGTGTCCCCCTGCTTAAGCCAGTACATGTCCAGGCCCGTCTGAAGTTTGCTAGAGGGCATTTGGATGATCCAGAAGAGGATTGGGAGAATGTCATATGGTCAGATGAAACCAAAATATAACTTTTTGGTAAAAACTCAACTCGTTGTTTTTGGAGGACAAAGAATGCTGAGTTGCATCCAAAGAACACCATACCTACTGTGAAGCATGGGGGTGGAAACATCATGCTTTGGGGCTGTTTTTCTGCAAAGGGACCAGGACGACTGATCCGTGTAAAGGAAAAAATGAATGGGGCCATGTATCGTGAGATTTTGAGTGAAAACCTCCTTCCATCAGCAAGGGCATTGAAGATGAAACGTGGCTGGGTCTTTCAGCATGACAATGATCCCAAACACACCGCCCGGGCAACGAAGGAGTGGCTTCGTAAGAAGCATCTCAAGGTCCTGGAGTGGCCTAGCCAGTGTCCAGATCTCAAGCCCATAGAAAATCTTTGGAGGGAGTTGAAAGTCTGTGTTGCCCAGCGACAGCCCCAAAACATCACTGCTCTAGAGGAGATCTGCATGGAGGAATGGGCCAAAATACCAGCAACAGTGTGTGAAAACCTTGTGAAGACTTACAGAAAACGTTTGACCTGTGTCATTGCCAACAAAGGGTATATAACAAAGTATTGAGAAACTTTTGTTATTGACCAAATACTTATTTTCCACGATAATTTGCAAATAAATTCATAAAAAATCCTTTAATGTGATTTTTTGGATTTCTTTTTCTCATTTTGTCTGTCATAGTTGACGTGTACCTATGATGACAATTACAGGCCTCTCTCATCTTTTTATGAGGGAGAACTTGCACAATTGGTGGCTGACTAAATACTTTTTTTCCCCACTGTATATACTGCTTACACAGGAAGTAATATTTGCATGATTTAGCGTTCAAGCTGATTCTACCAATTTACAGAGGACGGGTCAAGAAGGAAGGCTTGCTCATTAAAGTTTTTTAGCAAGTGTCTCTGACAAATCAGGACAGGTCGATTTTACTGAGCGGCCATTACGAACACAGGCTGTAAAACAGTGATCACTAAGGTCATTACAGAAAACACCAGACTGATACCTATCAGGATTATTTGTGAGGATAACATCAAGGAGAGTAGCCTTTGTGGGATTGGTAATAATCTGAGAGAGATTTTGGGAGTCCCATTGTTTTAAGACTTGGTCAGGTAGTTTAAGCATGTCCCAGTTTAGCTCACCTAGCAAGACAGGCTACAGGCTGGTGCTGATAGTGGACGATAACACCCATCAACAGTCACCAAAGAGCTATCTGAACGTTTATTGCTTAAAACCAGCAAATCTAATTGTTTGGGGACAGACTTGGTGGAGAAAACCGAGCACTGAAGGTGCTCCACCACCTTTGGAAGATCTGTCTTGCCGAAAAAGGTTAAAACCAGAAAGGTTAACATCAGTGTTCAGAACACTCTTTCTTAACCACGTCTTATCCATGGTTAAAAAGTATACAAAAGTACCGGATAATCTCTTTCAAGGCCCAGTGCAGTCAGATTTCTGTTTTTAGCTGTGTTTTCTATCATATTGCTGATGAAACTAGCACCATAATAGTGTGAAAAATTGGATCAGTCTTATTTCCTGATAGTTTCTGGTTGAAAATACAATCTACACAAGACCTTCTAATCAACAGGTTTTCATGGGCGGGAGATTCGGCTTTCCATGGTGACATCACCATGTGGTAAATTGGTTAATAGACCAATAACAAAGAGAGTTCCAAACCTCTCTGCCAATAACAGCTAGTTTTCAGTTTTCACCTTCCCCCTCAGACCACTCCATGCTTTTGTCACTTCCAGATTAGACTACTGCAATGCTCTACTCTCCGGCTACCCGGATAAAGCACTAAATCAACTTCAGTTAGTGCTAAATACGGCTGCTAGAATCTTGACTAGAACCAAAAAAATGTATCATATTACTCCAGTGTTAGCCTCTGGCTTCCTGTTAAGGCTAGGGCTGATTTCAAGGTTTTACTGCTAACCTACAAAGCATTACATGACTTGTTCCTACCTATCTCTCCGATTTGGTCCTGCCCTACATACCTACACATACGCTACAGTCACAAGACACAGGCCTCCTTTTTGTTCCTAGAATTTCTAAGCAAACAGCTGGAGGCCGGGCTTTCTCCTATAGAGCTCTGCCGATCAATGTGAGAGAAGCAGACTCTGTCTCAACTTTTAAATATTTACTGAAGACTCATCTCTTCAGTAGGTCCTATGATTGAGTGGCCCAGGGGTATGTAGGTGAACGGCAAGGCACTGAAGTGACGAACCCCACTTGCTGTCTCTGCCTGGCCGGCTCCCCTCTCTCCACTGGGATTCTCTGCCTCTGACCCTATTACAGGGGCTGAGTCACCACACGCTTATGGCTGCTCTTCCATGCCGTCCCTATGAGGGGTGCGTCACGTCGTGCCGGTCTTTTTTCGCTATACTCGACTTGAGTGAGTTGAGTTATTGACGTGATCTTCCTGTCCGTTCTTGCGCCCCCTCGGGCTCTTGCGGTGGAGGAGATCTTCATGGGCTATACTCAGCCTTGTCCCAGGGTAGTAAGTTTGTGGTCTGTTGATATCCCTCTAGTGTTGTGGGTGCTGTGCTTTGGCAAAGTGGGTGGGGTTATATCCTGCCTGGTTGGCCACAGTGTCCTACGACCCCCCTACAATATTCTATGTGCCGGGGGGCTAGGGTCAGTCTGTCCTATCTGGTGAAATTCTCCTGTCTTATCTGGTGTCCTGTGTGAACTTAAATATTCTCTCTCTCTCTCTCTCTCTCTCTCTCTCTCTCTCTCTCAATTCAATTGAATTCAATTTATTGGCATGACGTAACAATGTACATATTGCTTACTTTGGATATTTACAATATGAACGTAATTAAAATAATAATAATCAATATTGTCAACAGCAACAACAATAATCAAGGGTTAAAATAACCATTGAACAATAACAACATAGAGGACATTGTGCAGATTAGTTGGTCTGCCAGACACTGTCCCTCATCTTATGGCAGGCAGCAATGTAGTCCGCTGCCAACCCACCGCTCTCTGCGTCCTCCCCCAAAAGGACCTTGAAAAACTGTTTCAAATTTGGAGAAATTACATTTTTTTTTGTCAGGAAATGCAGCTCTGTCTCAGGTTCTGCTGTGGTGCAGTGGTTGCACAGCCTTTCCTCTACAGGGAGCCAGGTTTTCCTGTCTCTACCCTTCTTAATGGCAAGGCTGTGCTCACTGAGCCTATACTTTGTCAAGGTTTTTCTAAGGTTTTGATCAATAACCATGGTCAAATAGTTAGCCACGGTGTACTGTCGATTTAGGGCCAGATAGCACTGCATTTTACTTTGTGCTTGTGTTTCCCAATAATGTCGTTTTGTTTTGACTGTGTTGTAATTTGGTTTATTCTGATTGATTGGATGTTCTGGTCCTGAGGCTTCAGTGTGTTAGTAGAACAGGTTTGTGAACTCAGAGCCAGGTCCAGCTGTATGAGGGGACTCTTTTCTTTGCTCAGCTTTGCAGGGCTTGGTAATGAGATGAGAGGGGGTCACTGTATTTCAGATGTTTCCAAAACTTTATTGCTATTTTTTGAGTTTTTATTACTAGTGGATGTTGTCCTAATTCTGCCCTGCATGCATTGTTTGTAGTTTCCCTCTGGACATGTAGGAGAATCTTACAGAACTGCAAGCAGGGTTTCAATGGGGTGTTTGTCCCATTTGGTGAAATCTTGTTTTGCAAGTGGACCCCACACCTCGCTGCCATGAATGCAATTGGTTCAATGACACATTCAATTAGTTTTAGCCATATTTTAATTGGTATTTCAGTTTGAATTTGTTTTTTAATGGTGTAGAATGCCCTGCGTGCTTTCTCTCTCAGTTCATTCACTGCATCATTAAGGTGTCCAGTTGAGCTTATTTTTAAACCTAAGTAATTGTAGTGTGTGCAGTACTCTCTATATTTTGTACCAATTGAGAACTTTGGTCTAATTCCCTGAGATCTGAATCTTCTCTGGAAAATCATTATTTCAGTTTTTTTGGGGTTTACTGCCAGGGCCCAGGTCTGGCAGTACTGCTCTAGCAGGACAAGGCTCTGCTGTAGGCTATGTGCTGTGGGTGACAGCAGGCATACAGTGAGGGAAAAAAGTATTTGATCCCCTGCTGATTTTGTAAGTTTGCCCACTGACAAAGAAATGATCAGTCTATAATTTTAATGGTAGGTTTATTTGAACAGTGAGAGACAGAATAACAACTAAAAAATCCAGAACAACGCATGTCAAAACATTTATAAATTGATTTGCATTTTAATGAGGGAAATACGTATTTGATCCCCTCTCAATCAGAACGATTTCTGGCTCCCAGGTGTCTTTTATACAGGTAATGAGCTGAGATTAGGAGCACACTCTTAAAGGGAGTGCTCCTAATCTCAGTTTGTTACCTGTATAAAAGAAACCTGTCCACAGAAGCAATCAATCAATCAGATTCCAAACTCTCCACCATGGCCAAGACATAAGAGCTCTCCAAGGATGTCAGGGACAAGATTGTAGACCTACACAAGGCTGGAATGGGCTACAAAACCATCGCCAAGCAGCTTGGTGTGACACTCTGGCTCCATGGACTTTGAGTATTGAGCCAGGGTTGTTCATTTTCTTTTGGGTGTATTTCTATGTTGGGTATTCTGGTTGTTTCATTTCTATGTGTGGTGATTGTTCGTGATTATTCAGGTGACTCCCAATCGGAGGTAACGAGTGACAGCTGTCGGCTCGTTATCTCTGATTGGGAGCCATATTTATACTGTGTGTTTTCTCGTGGGTATTGTGGGTTTTTGTTCCATGTTTCTGTCAGTGTTACAGAGGACTTCACTATCGTCATTTGTTGTTTTTTCGTGGTTGCTTTATTAAATAAAGTCATCATGTTCACTCCACGCGCTGCGTATTGGTCCGCTTCTTCAGACGATCGTGACAGAAAAACCCACCATAAAAGGACCAAGCAGCGTGTCCAGGAGCAAGACAGCTGGACATGGGAGGAAGCGCCTGGTAAGGAGATCGAGAGGCTGGCGATGGCCCAGGTGGGCAAATCGTGGTCCTGGGAGGACATGCTCGGGGGCAAGGGACCTTGGGGGAAGATCAAGGCCCTGGCGAGAGAGGAGCATGTCTCCAGTTTTGCTCATAATAACGTTAGAATACAGTACATTTTAGGATAATCAAACAACACAGCTAGCTAGCTAGCTAAAATTGGATAGCTTGGCTTGTAGTTGTGACACTCTGGCTCCATGGACTTTGAGTATTGAGCCAGGGTTGTTCATTTTCTTTTGGGTGTATTTCTATGTTGGTTTCTAGTTGTTCATTTCATGTTTGGTGATTAGTCATATGACTCCCAATCGGAGGTAACGAGTGTCAGCTGTCGGCTCGTTATCTCTGATTGGGAGCCATATTTAAACGGTTGTGGTTTCACTGTGTGTTGGTGGGTTTTTGTTCCATGTTTCTGTCAGTGTTACAGAGGACTTCACTATCGTCATTTGTTGTTTTTGTGGTTGCTTTATTTAATAAAGTCATCATGTTCACTCCACGCGCTGCGTATTGGTCCGCTTCTTCAGACGATCGTGACAGAAAAACCCACCCCCACAAAAGGACCAAGCAGCGTGTCCAGGAGCAAAGAGACTGGGAGGACATGCTCGGGGGCAAGGGACCTTGGGGGAAGATCAAGGCCCTGGCGAGAGAGGAGCAACGGCGTCAGCAGGGCCATCATCGTTGGAAGGACGAGAGGCAACCCCAAAAAGTTTTTGGGGGGGGGGGCACATGGCTTGGGCGGCTGGGCAGCAGGAGGCGGCCACAGGGAGACGTGGAGAGAAGGCTATCGGATTACGGGAGCCATTGGCGAGTAGAGGAAGGGAAGTTGTTGCGGCACGGCGTGAGAGACTGATGTGTGTTACCAGTCCGGTCCGGCCCGTTCCTGATCCCCAGTTAAAGCCAGTGGTGTGTGTTCCCAGTACGGACCGGCCTGTTCCTACTCCACGCATCAAGCCCACGGTGTGCGTCGCCAGCCCAGCCCGGCCTGTTCCTGCTCCACGCACAGAACCTACGGTGTGCGTCGCCAGCCCAGCCCGGCCTGTTCCTGCTCCACGCACCAAGGATACGGTGTGCGTCGACAGCCCTGCCCGGCCTGTTCCTGCTCCACGCATCAAGCCCACGGTGTGCGTCGCCAGCCCAGCCCGGCCTGTTCCTGCTCCACGCACAGAACCTACGGTGTGCGTCGCCAGCCCAGCCCGGCCTGTTCCTGCTCCACGCACCAAGCCCACGGTGTGCGTCGCCAGCCCAGCCCGGCCTGTTCCTGCTCCACGCACCAAGGATACGGTGTGCGTCGCCAGCCCAGCCCGGCCTGTTCCTGCTCCACGCACAGAACCTACGGTGTGCGTCGCCAGCCCAGCCCGGCCTGTTCCTGCTCCACGCACAGAGGATACGGTGTGCGTCGACAGCCCAGCCCGGCCTGTCCCTGCCACCCGCACCAAGTCTACGGTGCGCGTCGCCAGCCCGACCCGGCCTGTTCCTGCCACCCGCACCAAGTCTACGGTGTGCGTCGCCAGCCCAGCCCGGCCTGTTCCTGCTCCACGCACAGAACCTACGGTGTGCGTCGCCAGCCCAGCCCGGCCTGTTCCTGCCACCCGCACCAAGACTACAGTGCGCGTCGCCAGCCCGGTCCGGCCTGTTCCTTCTCCCCGCACTAGCCCTGAGATGCGTGTCCTCAGCCCGGTACCTCCAGTTCCGGCACTACGCGCCAGGCCTAAGGTGCGCCTCAGACGGCCAGAGTCTGCCGTCTGCCCAACGGCGCCTGAACTGCCCGTCTGCCCAACGGCGCCTGAACTGCCCGTCTGCCCAACGGCGCCTGAACTGCCCGTCTGCCCAACGGCACCTGGACTGCCCGTCTGCCCAACGGCGCCTGAACTGCCCGTCTGCCCAACGGCGCTTGAACTGCCCGTCTGCCCAACGGCGCTAAAGCCGCCCGTCTGTACTGAACCTGCAAAGCCGCCCCGTCTGCCATGAGCCTTCAGAGCCGTCCGCCAGACCGGGAGCCGCTAGAGCCTTCCGCCAGACAGGAGCCGCTAGAGCCTTCCGCCAGACAGGAGCCGCTAGAGCCTTCCGCCAGACAGGATCAGCCAGAGCCTTCCGCCAGACAGGATCAGCCAGAGCCTTCCGCCAGACAGGATCAGCCAGAGCTTTCCGCCAGACAGGATCAGCCAGAGCCTTCCGCCAGACAGGATCAGCCAGAGCCTTCCGCCAGACAGGATCAGCCAGATCCGTCAGCCAGCCATGAGCCGTCCAGCCAGGATCCGCCAGAGCCGTCCAGCCAGGATCCGCCAGAGCCGTCCAGCAAGGATCCGCCAGAGCCGTCCAGCCAGGATCCGCCAGAGCCAGCCAGCCAGGATCCGCCATTCAGTCCGGTGCTGCCCCTTAGTCCGGTGCTGCCCCTTAGCCCGGTGCTGCCCCTTAGCCCGGTGCTGCCCCTTAGTCCGGTGCTGCCCCTGAGTCCGGTGATGCCTCTTAGTCCAGTGCTGTCCCTTAATCCTGTGGGGTTTAGTTGGGGGGTGGTCATTTGGAGGAGGCTACGTAAGCGGGTAGTGACTATGGTGGGGTGGGGACCACGACCAGTGCCAGAGCCGCCACCATGGACAGACGCCCACCCAGACCCTCCCCTAGACTGTATGTTGGTGCGCCCGGAGTTCGCACCTTTAGGGGGGTACTGTGACACTCTGGCTCCATGGACTTTGAGTATTGAGCCAGGGTTGTTCATTTTCTTTTGGGTGTATTTCTATGTTGGGTATTCTGGTTGTTTCATTTCTATGTGTGGTGATTGTTCGTGATTATTCAGGTGACTCCCAATCGGAGGTAACGAGTGACAGCTGTCGGCTCGTTATCTCTGATTGGGAGCCATATTTATACTGTGTGTTTTCTCGTGGGTATTGTGGGTTTTTGTTCCATGTTTCTGTCAGTGTTACAGAGGACTTCACTATCGTCATTTGTTGTTTTTTCGTGGTTGCTTTATTAAATAAAGTCATCATGTTCACTCCACGCGCTGCGTATTGGTCCGCTTCTTCAGACGATCGTGACACTTGGTGAGAAGGTGACAACAGTCAATGATCTCAAGGCTGCTGGGACCATAGTCACCAAGAAAACAATTGGTAACACACTACGCCGTGAAGGACTGAAATCCTGCAGCGCCCGCAAGGTCCCCCTGCTCAAGAAAGCACATATACAGGCCCGTCTGAAGTTTGCCAATGAACATCTGAATGATTCAGAGGAGAACTGGGTGAAAGTTTTGTGGTCAGATGAGATCAAAATTGAGCTCTTTGGCATCAACTCAACTCGCCGTGTTTGGAGGAGGAGGAATGTTGCCTATGACCCCAAGAACACCATCCCCACCGTCAAACATGGAGGTGGAAACATTATGCTTTGGGGGTTTATTTCTGCTAAGGGGACAGGACAACTTCACCGCATCAAAGGGACGATGGACGGGGCCATGTACCGTCAAATCTTGGGTGAGAACCTCCTTCCCTCAGCCAGGGCATTGAAAATGGGTCGTGGATGGGTATTCCAGTATGACAATGACCCAAAACACACATCAAGGCAACAAAGGAGTGGCTCAAGAAGAAGTACATTAAGGTCCTGGAGTGGCCTAGCCAGTCTCCAGACCTTAATCCCATAGAAAATCTGTGGAGGGAGCTGAAGGTTCGAGTTGCCAAACGTCAGGCTCGAAACCTTAATGACTTGGAGAAGATCTGCAAAGAGGAGTGGGACAAAATCCCTCCTGAGATGTGTGCAAATGTGGTGGCCAACTACAAGAAACGTCTGACATTGTCACGCCCTGGCCTATAGAACTCTAGCTAGTTTGGTCAGGGTGTGTATATATTCTAGGTTTGTATTTCTATGTTTGGCCGGGTGTGGTTCCCAATCAGAGGCAGCTGTCACTCTTTGTCTCTGATTGGGGATCATACTTAGGCAACCAGTTTTCCTGCCTGCGTTGTGGGATTTTGTTATGTTCATGTTTAGGCTTGTGTGTTAGCCTTTGGACCGTCACGGTTAAGTTTGTTGTTTTAGTTACTGTTTGGTGTGTTTATTAGTTAATAAACATGTTCGCCGTTCACGCTGCACCTTGGTCCGTCCCGTTCCTTAACGTAAGTGACAGAAAATCCCATCAGACCTGGACCAAGCAGTGTGCCGAAGAGGAGCAGAGAGGATGGACTTGGCGGGAGATAAGAGAGGATCTGGCAAGAAAGATGGAGGCCCTGAAAGGGATCAGGGTGGAGAGATAGCCCCAATAATTTTTTTGGGGGGGCTAAAAGGGTGGTCTGGGAGCGACAGAGAGGAGCCCCGACCACTGCACTCGTGGGGGCTCAAGGAGGAGTCCTCACTGGAGGAGGACGGGGCGCGGAGTGTAAAGGACGGAGACAGTCATAGACCTCCAGCGCCGGTTCCCAGTCCGGTACGCCCCGTACCTGCTCCCCGCACCAAGCCAGTGGTGCGCGTCGCCAGTCCGGCCCGGCCTGTTCCTGCTCCTCGCACCAAGCCGGTGGTGCGCGTCGCCAGTCCGGCCCGGCCTGTTCCTTCTCCTCGTACCAAGCCGGTGGTGCGCGTCGCCAGTCCGGCCCGGCCTGTTCCTTCTCCTCGTACCAAGCCGGTGGTGCGCGTCGCCAGTCAGGCCCGGCCTGTTCCTTCTCCTCGCACCAAGCCGGTGGTGCGCGTCGCCAGTCCGGCCCGGTCTGTCCCTGCTCCTCGCACCAAGCCAGTGGTGCGCGTCGCCAGTCCGGCCCGGCCTGTTCCTGCTCCTCGCACCAAGTCAGTGGTGCGCGTCGCCAGTCCGGCACGGCCTGTTCCTGCTCCTCGCACCAAGCCAGTGGTGCGCTTCGCCAGTCCGGCACGGCCCGTGCCCGTTCCATCGGTGCCTGGTCCGGCACCGGTCAGCAGCTCCATTCCGGAGCCAGAGCAGTCCGCTCCACCGGTGCCTGATCCAGCTCCGGTCAGCGGCTCCACGCCGGAGCCAGAGTAGTCCGCTCCACCGGTGCCTGATCCAGCTCCGGTCAGCGGCTCCACTCCGGAGCCGGAGCCGCCACAGAGGCTGGAAGCCCACCCGGGGGGGTACTGTCACTCCCTGGCCTATAGAACTCTAGCTAGTTTGGTCAGGGTGTGAATATATTCTAGGTTTGTATTTCTATGTTTGGCCGGGTGTGGTTCCCAATCAGAGGCAGCTGTCGCTGATTGGGGATCATACTTAGGCAGCCAGTTTTCCTGCCTGCGTTGTGGGATGTTGTTATGTTCATGTTTAGGCTTGTGTGTTAGCCTTTGGACTGTCACGGTTAAGTTTGTTGTTTTGGTTACTGTTTTGTGTGTTTATTAGTTAATAAACATGTTCGCCGTTCACGCTGCACCTTGGTCCGTCCCGTTCCTTAACGTACGTGACAGACCTCTGTGATTGCCAACAATGGTTTTGCCACCAAGTACTAAGTCATGTTTTGCAGAGGGGTCAAATACTTATTTCCCTCATTAAAATGCAAATCAATTTATAACATTTTTGACATGCGTTTTTCTGGATTTTGTTGTTGTTATTCTGTCTCTCACTGTTGAAATAAACCTACCATTAAAATTATAGACTGATCATATCTTTGTCAGTGGGCAAATGTACAAAATCAGCAGGGGATCAAATACTTTTTTCCCTCACTGTAGGTCATCTGCGAAGAGCAGGCATTTAAGCTCTGAATTGTGGCGACTAACACCAGGGGCTGAGGATTTTTCTAGAATAGTGGCCAATTTGTTCATGTAAATATTGAAGAGTGCAGGGCTCAGATTGCAACACTGGCGAAGGCCCAGCCGCTGGTTAAAGAATTATGTTATTTTCATGGCAATTTTGATGCTGCACGTTTTGCCAGTATTGATTTAATTATGTCATATGTTTTACACCCTACACCACTTTCAATAACGTTGTAGAACAGTCCTTTTTGGAAGTCGATAAAGCAAGTGTACATTTTGTTATTATTTTGGTGGACATGTTTATATATCCAATTTGGCTTTTACTCAAGACATTTTGGGGGCTTGACGGTGAATGAGCTGAGAGAAAAATTGTCAATGTCTGTAATCATGTCTTGAGTAAATGTCTGTCTACTGTGCTGTGAGCAATAGGTGAATATCCCCAAAGAGTCCCCCGTAACCTAGCATTGACAAAGTACAAACCGAGGCTTCGACAGAGCTGCAACAGATCACTTCTGTTTTTGTTGATGGTGCTGTCACTGTTGTTTCTATGGGAGAGATTAAGACAGTTAGAAACAGTATGGCCTGTAACAAAGCTGTCCCATCGTGTGGTCATTAGATCAGGTAGTGTTCCTGTGCGCGCATTTGTGTCCCCACAGATGAGCACATTTCCCTGGGCCTGGAAATGGCACGTCTCTTCCTCAAGGGTGGGGAATATCTCCTCTTAGTAATATGGGGATTCTGAGGGGGGGATATATATTGCGCAAAGGAACACATCTTTTTCTGTCAGTTCAAGTTATAATTTTCAGTTTTAACCAAATGTGATAATTACCAATTTTGAGGGGATCAATTCGATTTTGTAGTTCGGATTTGTACCAAATGAACAATCCTCCAGAGTCTCTGTCCCTATTGACAGAGCTGTGTTTCTGTGACGGCACAATGACCTCTCTGTAGCCTGTGGGACAGTGAGTGACAATGTCTGCCTTACACCATGTTTTCTGCAGAATGATGATGTCAACATCTTTATGATTTTTTAAAAACTCCAGTGCTAAACTCTGTTAGGGGTGGTGAGGCACTGCAGCTTCTCTCTAGGGGTCTCTACAGTCTGTTCTCTATGCTACAGCACCCTCTTGATGACAGACAACTCCTTTGCCATCTCCTCCTTTACCTGCACCAGCTCTCTCCTCATGGTGGCCTTTACCCCCTCAAGCTCTACGGTGAGGCTCTCTCTCAGCTCCTGGACAAGTTCTTCAGCTGGCTCCTGCACTGGTTGATCTGGTCCTGTAGAAGCTTTGTGTCTGGGCTGGAGGTGGTGTAGTTGCAGGGCTGCTCCTTTAGCTCAGTAACCCATACCTCTAACAGAGCCAGCCTGTCTCTCAGCAGGATGATGGTAGTGTGGTCTTGGCTCTGGTGGTCGTAGGCAGGCAGGGGGGAGGACAGACCTGTTGTGTGGTTCTGGGCCTGATCTCCTGCTGTTGGAGTGCCTGAGGTGAGGGGAGAGGTTGGGGTGCTGTCCTTGTCCTTTTTAGTTTCCGCTATCTTCCTTAGGGTGGTGCAGTCATGCACAAAAGAGCTGAGTGCAGCCTAACTGCCCTGGACAGTGC
Source organism: Coregonus clupeaformis (assembly GCF_020615455.1). NCBI lineage: Eukaryota > Metazoa > Chordata > Actinopteri > Salmoniformes > Salmonidae > Coregonus > Coregonus clupeaformis. The sequence continues at coordinate 259,858 of NW_025533746.1, read as the reverse complement.
CGTTCTGGTACATGTTTACCGTCAAAAAACTGTTTTCCTGGTCCTTTTCGCTGTCTCAAAAATGGATTTGCCTTCCCTTGCAAATGCATTTCTTTGTTGTATAGCTGAAATGCCTCATTACAGCTGTATGCCAGGGAGTAGTGTGGTCTGTGTAAAATAACAGGTTTGTAACAGTCCTGTTGTGTGAGCAGTCGGCAAACCAAGTTTCCAGGTTCTCCCTCAGAATTCAGTGTTTAAAATTGATTCTTCCCTTCTCTGATTTGATTTCTGCTGGAAATTCAAAAAAATGGGGGGAAAGTCACTCAGTCGCTGCTGCTGCTGCTATCGCTGCCTCAGCGGCCATGTTGCTATGGTTAACACCAGTAAACAGTTGGAGCTAGACGTGAGCTAGCTGACAAATTAGAATTTGGCTAGCTAGCACGATTAAGATTGGTCTTTTAACTCATACTCTGTCGATCTTTTCCTCCTGTGTTGATCTTCAGTTGTACAATTTGATTACCTATATATTTTTTGCTAATTTTTTTAGTAAATCTCACTCTTAACAACCAGAAAGTTATAACAAGTCAGGAGCTGTTCATCTGCATGACTGCCTCTCTCTCTCTCTCTCTCTCTCTCTCTCTCTCTCTCTCTCTCTCTCTCTCCCTCTCTCTCTCCCTCCTCTCCCGGAGGACCTGAGACCTCGTACCATGCCTCAAGACTACCTGGCCTGGGGACCGGACGTGCTACCTTGTCCCGGACCTTCTGTTTTTGACTCTCTCTCTCTCTCTCTCTCTCTCTCTCTCTCTCTCTCTCTCTCTCTCTCTCTCTCTCTCTCTCTGTGTCTCTCTGTCTCTCTGTCTCTATGTCTCTCTCTCTCTCTCTCTCTGTCTCTCTCCCGCACCTGCTGTCTCGACCTCTGAATGCTCGGCTATGAAAAGCCAACTGACATTTACTCCTGAGGTGCTGCCCTGTTGCACCCTCTACAACCACTGTGATTATTATTTGACCCTGCTTGTCATCTTTGAAAATTTTAACATCTTGACGAACGATCTGGCCTTAGTGGCCATGTTCTCTTATAATCTCCACCAGAAGAGGACTGGCCACCCTTCAGAGCCTAGTTCCTCTCTAAGTTTCTTCCTAGGTTCCTGCCTTTCTAGGGAGTTTTTCCTAGACACCGTGCTTCTACATCTGCATTGATTGCTGTTTAGGGTTTTATGCTGGGTTTCTGTATATGCACTTTGTGACATCTGCTTATGTAAAAAAAGCTTTATGAATAATTTTGATTTGTTATATGGCTTCTACTTTCTCAGGCCTTCTCCATTCACATTCCCATTTACCTGGCTAAAGGACACCTGTTTACAAGTCTTTGCATTAATATTACTATTTGCAATATGACTATTGCTTTCCTTCTTTCTGAGAATAGGGAGACATGCTCAGTTGATCCTCTTAAATTGTTTAGGACAGGCCATTCTCTCATGCGCCATATAGTGTCAGTCATTCAACAGTTTATTTCAAGGATTTAAGAAATAGTATGTAAGAATAGTGTTTGTATTAGGCACTCATTCACATAATGTTCAGCTATATTTAAAATACACTACATGACCATAAGTATGTGGACACCTGCTTGATGAACATCGCATTACAAAATCATGGGTATTAATATTGAGTTCGTCTCCCCTTTGCTGCTATAACAGCCTGCATTCTTCTGGGAAGGTTTTCCACTAGACGTTGGAACATTGCTGCGGGGACTTGCTTCCATTCAGCCACGAGCATTAGTGAGGTCGAGCACTGATGTTGGGCGATTAGGCCTGGCTCGCAGACGGGATACCAATTCATTCCAAAGGTGTTTGATGTGGTTGAGGTCAGGGCTCTGTGCAGGCCAGTCAAGTTCTTCCACACCAATTTGACAAACCATTTCTGTATGGACCTCGCTTTGTGCACGGGGCCATTGTCATTCTGAAACAGGAAAGGGCCTTACCCAAAATCTTGCCACAAAGTTGGAAGCACAGAATTGTTTAGAATGTAACTGTAAGCTGTAGCGTTAATATTTCACTTCATTGAAACTAAGGGGCCTAGCCCGAACCATGAAAAACAGCCCCAGACCATTATTCCTACTCCACCAAACTTTACAGTTGGCACTAAGCATTCGGGCAGATAGCGTTCTCCTGACATCTGCCAAACCCAGATTCGTCCATCGGACTACCAGATGGTGAAGCGTGATTCATCACTCCAGAGAACGTGTTTCCACTGCTCCAGAGTCCAATGGCGGCGAGCTTTACACCACTCCAGCCGACGTTTGGCATTGCGCATGGTGATCTTAGGCTTGTGTGTGGCTGCTTGGCCATGGAAACCCATTTCATGGAGCTCCCGACGAACAGTTCTTGTGCTGACGTTGCTTCCAGAGGCAGTTTTACGCGCTACGTGCTTCAGCACTCGTTGGTCCCGTTCTGTGAGTTTGTGTGGCCTACCACTTCCCGGCTGAGCCGTTGTTGCTCCTAGACATTTCCACTTCACATTAACAACATTTACAGTTGACCCGGGAAGCTCTAGCAGGGCAGAAATTTGACGAACTGACTTGTTGGAAAGGTGGCATCCTACTACGATGCCAAGTTGAAAGTCACTGAGCTCTTCTGTAAGGCCATTCTACTGCCAATGTTCTACTGAGATTGCATGGCTGTGTGCTCGATTTTATAGACCTGTCAGCAACGGGTGTGGCTCAAATAGCCGATCCACTAATTTGAAGGGGTGTCCACATACTTTTGTATATATGGCGTATGTATGTTTCATTGCATTCTTGATTTTACACTTTTATGTTGAAGGATATTACAGTGTATCAAGGGGGAAAAAATCTATAGTATGGAAGACATTTCTTTAATAATCAACATTCAGGACAGCACACCATTCTCCTGCAATCAGCTCAGCGCCAGGTGCAGTAAATCAACAGTTATTACTATGATCAAATTGAACTCACTGTGCGGACTGATAAAAGGTGATCAAACGACATAGTTACAGATATACATTGCCTTGCAAAAGTATTCATCCCCCTTGGCGTTTTTCCTATTTTGTTGCATTACAACCTGTAATTTAAATGGATTTCTATTTGGATTTCATGTAATGGACATACACAAAATATTGGTGATGTCCATTAAAAATTACTTGTTTCAAAAAATTCTAAAAAATAAATAACGGAAAAGTGGTGCGTGCATATGTATTCACCGCCTTTGCTATGAGCCCCTAAATAAGATCTGGCCCAACCAATTACCTTCAGAAGTCACATAATTTGTTAAATAAAGTCCACCTGTGTGCAATCTAAGGGTCACATGATCTGTCACATGATCTGTCAGATCTCAGTATATATACATCAGAGTCTGAAACACCACTAAGCAAGGGGCACCATCAAGCAAGCGGCACCATGAAGACAAAGGAGCTCGCCAAACAGATCAGGGACAAAGTTGTGAAGAAGTACAGATCAGGGTTGGGTTATAAAAAAATATCAGAAACTTTGAACATCCCACCGAGAACCATTAAATCCATTATTAAAAAATTGAAAGAATATGTCACCACAACAAACCTGCCAAGAGAGGGCCGCCCACCAAAACTCACAGACCAGGCAAGGAGGGCATTAATCAGAGAGGCAACAAAGACACCAAAGATAACCCTGAAGGAGCTGCAAAGCTCCACAGTGGAGATTGGAGTATCTGTCTTTAGGACCACTTCAAGCCGTAGACTCCACAGAGCTGGGTTTTACGGAAGAGTGGCCAGAAAAAAGCCATTGCTTAAAGAAAAAAATAAGCAAACACGTTTGGTGTTCGCCAAAAGGCATGTGAGAGACTCCCCAAACATATGGAAGAAGGTACTCTGGTCAGATGAGACTAAAATTGAGCTTTTTGGCCATCAAGGAAAACGCTATGTCTGGCGCAAACCCATCACCCAGAGAACACCATCCCCATAGTGGAGCATGGTGGTGGCAGCATCATGCTGTGGGGATGTTTTTCATCAGCAGGGACTGGGAAACTGACCAGAATTTAAGGAATGATGGATGGCGCTAAATACAGGGAAATTCTTGAGGGAAACCTGTTTGTCTTCCGGAGATTTGAGACTGGGACGGAGGTTCACCTTCCAGCAGGACAATGACCCTAAACATACTGCTAAAGCAACACTCGAGTGATTTAAGGGGAAACATTTCAATGTCTTGGAATGGCATTATCAAAGCCCAGACCTCAATCCAATTGAGAATCTGTGGTATGACTTAAAGATTGCTGTACACCAGCAGAACCCATCCAACTTGAAGGAGCTGGAGCAAAATCCCAGTGGCTAGATGTGCCAAGCTTATAGAGACATACCCCAAGATACTTTTTTTTTCTTCTTCTTTTTTGTTTGTTTCACAATAAAGAATATTTTGCATCTTCAAAGTCGTAGGCATGTTGTGTAAATCAAATGATACAAACCCCCAAAAATTATTTTAATTCCAGGTTGTAAGGCAATACAATAGGAAAAATGCCAAGGGGGGTGAATACTTTCGCAAGCCAATGTAGGATTATAATTTGATCACTTTTTTGTTGCTGATGCAGATGAGCTTGCAGATGAGCTTCGTGATTTACGTAAATTCACTGAAAACCCACACTAACACATCTTTATATTAACAGTATTGCACTTTTCATGTAGTCTACGTTTGGCCAGCTAATAGCCTAAGCACTTATCAAGAAACATTATGGACTAAACGTTCAAATCAAATACAGCCTTATTCTAAAATTGATGAAATTGTTTATTTCCCTCATCAATCAACAAACAATAAGCCTTTTACTCAGTACTTTGTTGAAGCACCTTTGACAGCGATTACAGCTTCGAGTCTTCTTGGGTATGACGCTACAAGCTTGGCACAACTGTATTTGGGGAGTTTCTACCATTCTTCTCTGCAGATCCTCTCAAGCTTTATCAGGTTGGATGGAGAGTGTCGCTGAACAGCTATTTTCAGGTCTCTCCAGAGATGTTCGATCCGGTTCAAGTCTGGGCTCTGGCTGGGCCACTCAAGGACATTCAGAGACTTGTCCCGAAGCCACTCCTGCGTTATCTTGGCTGTGTGCTTAGGATCGTTGTCCTGTTGGATGGTGAACCTTCGCCCTGGTCTGAGGTCTTGAGCATTCTGGAGTAGGTTTTCATCAAGGATCTCTCTGTACTTTGCTCCGTTCATCTTTCCCACGATCCTGACTAGTCTCCCAGTCCCCGCTTCTGAAAAACATCCCCACAGCATGATGCTGTCACCACCATGGTTCAACGTAGAGATGGTTTAGGTTTCCTCCAGACGTGACACTTGGCATTCAGGACAAAGAGTTAAATCTTAATTTCATCAGACCAGAGAATCTTGTTTCTCATGGTCTGAGAGTCTTTAGGTGCCTTTTGGCAAACTCTACCCATCTCCACAGAGGAACTGGGTTCTTGACCAAGAACCATTGGGTTCTTGGTCACCTCCCTGACCAAGGCCCTCTCCCCCGATTGCTCAGTTTGGCCGGGCGGCCAGCTCTAGGAAGATTCTTGGTGGTTCCAATCTTCTTCCATTTAAGAATGATGGAGGCCACTGTGTTCTTGGGGACCTTCAATGCTGCAGACATTTTTTGTTATCCTTCCTCAGATCTGTGCCTCGACACAATCCTGTCTCGGAGCTCTACGGACAATACCTTTGACCTCATTGCTTGGTTTTTGCTCTGACATGCACTGTCAACTGTGGGATCTTATATAGACAGGTGTGTGCCTTTCCAAATAATGTCCAGTCAATTGAATTTAACACAGGTGGACTCCAATCAAGTTGTAGAAACATCTCAAGGATGATCAATGGAAATAGGATGCACTTGAGCTCAATTTTATGTCTCATAGCAAAGGGTCTGAATACTTATAAGGTATTTCTGTTTTTTATTTTTTATATATTTGCAAACATTTCTAACAACCTGATTTTGCTTTGTCATTATCAGGTATTGTGTGTAGATTGATGAAGGAAAAAAACAATTTAATCCATTTTAGAATAAGGGTGTAACGTAACAAAATGTGGAAAAGGTCAAGGGGTCTGAATACTTTCCAAATTCACTGTAGGTCAAATTAAGATCTGTAGGTTAGCGCCTGTAAAATTTACTTGGTATAACAGATGCAAGGTAAGGATTAATGTTAGGGTTAGGTAAGTTTAGGTAGGGAACTTCATTCAATTCCCTGGTTTCCACAAAATCCAGTTTGGAGGATTCCAGGAATGAGTGGGGAAGGAGCAGGAAGTCCTCCAACCAGGATATCTGGAAAACCAGGGGATTGAAAGTTCCCGGAATGTTGCAACCCTAGGGTTAGGGCTAGGTAAGAGTTATGGTTAGGTTTAGGGTAAGGGTAGGGTTTAAGGTTAGGGTTAGGGTAGGGACGTCCCAAGGATTCTGGATAGCACTAAGCATGAAACTAATTGCATTCTAAATTGAAGACCATGATTAGTTGATTATGTATCGGAGTCACGTGTGTTTGCTGGGGCTGGGGCAAAAGTGTGTCACCAATCAGCCCCCCGAGGACTGAAGTTGCCCATCCCTGTTATAAAGGCTACAGAGAGTTTCATACTGAGATTTAGTCCAAGACCAAGACCTCTTCTGTGTAGAATGCAACATGTTATTTCATTCAACAAGATGTCTACACTTCTAGCATTTCAATTTGGTGTACCGCTGTAATATAACAGGAGAGAGCTTAACCTCTTAAAGTTAGATGGTGAGAGGCACTGGTAGATACTTTATTCTCTTTTTCCTTCTCTCTTGCTTAGTTTTCATCTTCACCTTCATATTTCATTTTAGAACATGTTGCCTGGGGCATGCACTTGCCTCACTCTTTTCTTTCTTGAAGTAGAATGAGAGAAAAAACACTTTTGACAAAATGTTTCGGAACCTCAAAAGCAAGTTGAAACTCACCTGCTTACCTTTCATGTTTGCTTTAGTACCTCCGTATATCAGCTTGCCCCATCATCAGATAATCTGAGAGGTGTTAACCAATTGATTATGACACATGCAACATCAGCTGAACATAATCAGCCATATCAGTCATTCCTGAAGCCTTGAACCTCACAACCGCAGACAAAAGTATTTTCCTTTCATGTCTTTTCTCGCGGTCTGTGACTGTGAACTGTACAATGTTGACTCCCTTGTCACTAACCATGTCTTGGAATGTTTGGGTAATTGAACCGTTTGGGTAATACATCCAGTCTCTTTTTTCCCTGGCAAAAACCAAGACGGGAACATTGGAGCTGGCAATCATGACTCATGATGCTCTGTATAAAAGGTTGAGAAGACTAGAGGGAATGTGTCTGGTGTGTGGCTTTTTCGGACACATTTAGTGACACTTTGCACCAAATGGCTGCATTTTATGTGCTTTTATCGCTACAACGAGGGTAGCGAGAACTATTCTCAGGATGAAGAGGCAAAGTGAGTCAGACAGACTGCTAGACAGACTGCCAGATAGATTGATCACAGTGTTACTGACTGCATTAAAGAATGAAGCCATTTCTCATTGTCCTTCCTGTCCAGCTCTTAACCTAGCAGGGCATTCAGGACAACAGATAAGTAGCCTCAGATTTGTGTAAAGTTTTAAATTACAGCTCAGTCTAAAGACAATGGAAAGTCCATTTGGACTAAAATAAGTGTTTTCGCCTTCTGACATCTTCATTGTGTGTTTATGGATAGTATATTGCATTTGTACAATGAAACAACAATGCCTGACTTCTGTGCATATCCCTGTGGTACACATGAGCATGTAGATATTTAATTGAAATGAAAGTAATTTGTAATACACTCTGCCAGTCATTCATCTATTTACACATGAAGGCTTGATCAGTCCTTCTTGAATAATAGACATAGACAATTTGCATCTAGATATCGCTCTAAATCCATAAGCACGTGCAGTGTCGATTTTAGCATGTAAATCTTGCTGGGGCAAACTCAACATTTTGTTTTTAGATGCATGCCAGCAAAGCCACTACACAACATAACACAACACTAAACAATACATTAATTGCACTATAACGGTGACAAACGGTGCCCACAAACTGTTAGGGCCTACATAAAGCTGTCCCAATAGCAGAGCTTTCTTTTCAGCAACATGGAGTGAATCCTTACCACTTCTACACCTGGCTATCAGCGGAGCTTTGTCTGGCAGCAAAACAGTTAATTCAGCCTCATTTTCTGCCTTTTTAAAAAACACAGCTGATATGGCTGACATGCTTAAACAAATGTGGTTTCTACCTTCAAGCTTGAGCATCATACCCAAGAAGACTCGAGGCCGTAATCGCTGGCAAAGGTACTTCAACAAAGTACTGAGTTTTATATTTGTTTTAAATTAGTTAAAAAATAAAAAATAAACAGTTTTTGCTATGACATTATGGGGCATTGTGTGTAGATGATGAGGGAAAAAAAACTATTTTATCAATTTTAGAATAAGGCTGTAACTTAACAAAATGGGGAAAAAGTCAAGGGGTCTGAATACTTTCCACCGTAGATTTTCATGCATAGCACTATTATTAATTTGTAGAACAGTTGAAACAACCTGAACACATGGAAGTGAGGCAATCACTGCTATGTGATGAGCATAGTGCTAGCTAGCATAATGAGCATAATGCTAGCTAGTATAATGAGCATAATGCTAGCTAGCATAATGAGCATAATACTAGCTAGCATAATAAGCATAATACTAGCCAGAGAGCATATATACAATGTTATGTAGACCTGTGCAGTCTGCTTCAACATGAGCGTCACAGGTCTAGGACTGCAGGTCTTGGACTGTCAACGACAGACATGCTTGGAATTGCCATGCTCCTTGATGGAGGTTTTCAGTGTGCCTCTCCACATCAAAGGGATTGGACTTGTGACGGCCGGCTGCCCAACAACCTGCCCACTTGACCCTATCCCCTCCTCTCTTCTCCAGACCATTTCCGGAGACCATCTCCCTTACCTCACCTCGCTCATCAACTCATCCTTGACCACTGGCCATGTCCCTTCCATCTTCAAGAGAGTGAGAGTTGTACCCCTCCTCAAAAAACCTACACTCGATCCCTCCGATGTCAACAACTACAGACCAGTATCCCTTCTTTCTTTTCTCTCCAAAACCCTTGAGCGTGCTGTCTCTAGCCAACTCTCCTGCTATCTCTCTCAGAATGACCTTCTTGATCCAAACCAGTCAGGTTTCAAGACTGGTCATTCATCTGAGACTGCTCTTCTCTGTCACAGAGGCTCTCCACACTGCTAAAGCTAACTCTCTCTCCTCTGCTCTTATCCTTCTACACCTATCCGCTGCCTTTGATACTGTGAACCATCAGATCCTCCTCTCCACCCTCTCTTAGTTGGGCATCTCCGGCGCTGCTCACTCTTGGATTGCGTCCTGCCTGACAGGTCGCTCCTACCAGGTGGCGTGGCGAGAATCTGTCTCCGCACCACGTGCTCTCACCACTGGTGTCCCCCAGGGCTCAGTTCTAGGCCCTCTCCTATCAAGAAAGAGTTAAGAAAATATTTACTCTTCACGACTGTCTTGGTGTGTTTGGACCATGATAGTTTGTTTGTTATGTGGACATCAAGGAATTTGAAACTCTCGACCCGCTCCACTATAGCCCCATAGATGTTAATGGGGGCCTGTTCGGCCCGTCTTTTCCTGTAGTCCACGATCAGCTCCTTTGTCATGCTCACATTGAGGGAGAGGTTGCTATCCTGGCACCACACTGCCAGGTCTCTGACCTCCTCCCTATAGGCTGTCTCATCGTTGTCGGTGATCAGGCCTACCACTGTTCTGTCGTCAGCAAACTTAATGATGGTGTTTGAGTCGTGTTTGGCCACGCAGTCGTGGGTGAACAGGGAGTAGAGGAGGGGACTAAGCACGCACCCCTGAGGATCAGCGTGGCAGGTGTGTTGTTGCCTAGCCTTACCACCTGGGGGCGGCCCGTCAGGAAGTCCAGGATCCAGTTGCAGAGGGAGATGTTTAGTCCCAGGGTCCTTAGCTTAGTGATGAGCTTTGTGGGCAATATTGTGTTGAACCTGAACTGTAGTCAATGAACAGCATTCTCACGTAGGTGTTCCTTTTGTCCAGGTGGGAAAGGGCAGTGTGGAGTGCGATTGAGATTGCGTCATCTTTGGATCTGTTGGGACGGTATGCGAATTGGAGTGTGTCTAGGGTTTCTGGGATGATGGTGTTGATGTGAGCCATAACCAGCCATTCAAAGCACTTCATGGCTACCGACGTGAGTGCTATCGGGCGGTAATCATTTAGGCAGGTTACCTTCACTTCCTTGGGGACAAGGACTATGGTGGTCTATTTGAAACATGTAGGTAAGTGCCTTGCAAAAGTATTCATCCACTTTGGCGTGTTTCCTTTTTTGTTGCATTACAACCTGTAATTTAAATGGATTTTTATTTGGATTTCATGTAATGGACATACACAAAATAGTCCAAATTGGTGAAGTGAAATGAAAAACATAATAACAGAAAAGTGGTGCATGCACCCCCTTTTCTATGAAGCCCCTAAATAAGATCTGGTGCAACCAATTACCTTCAGAAGTCACATAATTAGTTAAATAAAGTCCACCTGTGTGCAATCTAAGTGTCACATGATCTGTTACATGATCTCAGCATATATACACCTGTTCTGAAAGGTCCCAGAGTCTGCAACAACACTAAGCAAGGGGCACCACCAAGCACCGGCACCATGAAGACCAAGGAGCTGTCCAAACAGATCAGGGACAAAGTTGTGGAGAAGTACAGATCAGGGTTGGGTTATACAAAAAATCAAAGATACTTGCAGCTGTAATTGCTGCAAAAGTTGGCTCTACAAAGTATTGACTTTGGTGGGGTGAATAGTTATGCACGCTGAAGTTCGTTTTTTTTTTGTCTTATTTCTTGTTCGTTTCACCCCAAAAAACATTTTGCATCTTCAAAGTGGTAGGCATGTCGTGTAAATCAAATGATACTGGGTGGCAGGTAGCTTAGTGGTTAAGAGCGTTGTGCCAGTATCTGAAAGGTCGCTGGTTCTAATCCCCGAGCCGACTAGGTGAAAAATTTGTCGATGTGCCCTTGAGCAAGGCACTTAGCCCTAATTGCTCCTGTATGTCGCTCTGGATAAGAGCGTCTGCTAAATGACTAAAAAAAAAAAAAAAAAAAAAATTAATAATAATACAACTCCCCCAAAAAAATCCATTTTAATTCCAGGTGGTAAGGCAACAAAATAGGAAAAATGCCAAGGGGGGTGAATACTTTCGCAAGCTACTGTATTACAGACTCGGTCAGGGAGAGGTTGAAAATGTCAGTGAAGACATTTGTCAGTTGGTCCGCACATTCTATAACCCTCCCGTTGTCCTGTCCGGGTCAAAAAGACCCAGGCTACGTGTTAGAGTGAGTGGCTGTATATCTCCTCCCGCTGTCCTTTCCGGGGTCAAAAAGACCCAGGCTATGTGTCAGTGCCTATGTGTTAGAGCGAGTGGCTGTATATCTCCTCCCGCTGTCCTGTCCTTTCTTGTCCTGGTCAAACGACCCAGGCTACGTGTCAGTGTCTATGTGTTAGAGCGAGTGGCTGTATATCTCCTCCCGCTGTCCTTTCCGGGTCAAAAAGACCCAGGCTACGTGTCAGTGCCTATGTGTTAGAGCGAGTGGCTGTATGACCCCTAGCGTTGTCCTCTCCTGTCCTGGCTGGGGTCAAAACGACCCAGGCTACGTGTTAGAGTGTTAGAGCGAGTGTGTGCTGTGAACGGGACCCTTGCAAATCAAATCAAATCAAATTTTATTGGTCACATTGTAGGTACAGACATTACAGTGAAATGCTTACTTTCTAAAGAATCTGGTGATTTCCTTGTAATATTGTAGGTGTGTGTCACTACTCGACAATGGTCGAAACCCAAGATGTCCATTTCCTCAACAAGTGAATATATGTCATCTGGTCTTCGGCTTGCTGACAATTGTACATCTCCGCACGTGTTTCATTCTGACAGTCTGTCAACTTGTATACTTGCGGTACAATATTTTCGGTTTTCGTGAAATCACAAGGTATGCCTAGGCTCGAACGGATCCCCGTCATGGCGTCTTGTTTGGGCGCAACAGAAAAGCCTTGAAATATCCAGGCGACTTTCTTCATCAGAAGTGTCTGTTCCTCATCTGAGAGATCTGTCATGTGGACACCGCTACACACGGAAGAGATATCGCATGGCATTTGCCGATATGTCCGATATGTCAACAAATGGTCTCGGACGTGGCTGTGACGAACGTCCATGTCCCACATGTCGTAGTACAAAGCACAAGTACAAGACTCGCTGTCGTCGAAACCGGTCAACATTGCACAGGGACACCATCCCACAGCTTCACAGTGTATCTTCTGCAAATGGTCCTGGTGTGTCACCATGATGTGTGACACTGCACCGTGGTAAAACCACAAGAGCAGAGCCTGTCCTACGACCCGAACGAGCCACAGCTCATAACTCAACAGACTATATTTCGGTTCGACAAATAGTCTTACCTCCAGTTTGTTGTTGGGCATGACCGAGAGGCTTTTCACCGTGTACCCGAGAAGTATGGGTATGTTCTTCACTACTCGATTGAACGCAGAATAGATGTCGTTGAAGTTGATGGTGCTCAGATTCAGTCGAGTCGACCCTCCGATGGCCAGACCGATCACAGTGACGACGGTGGTGTTGTCGGTAGTAGTTACGTGACTGGAGTCCGACGTGTGTATGTCAAACACTGCAGTGATGCAGCAAGAATCCCCCTTCACGTTTTCTGTGTTCTGGAAAGTCGACATAGCTTCGATCGATGTTGTTTGTCTGTGAGACACGAACCTGTTTTGATGCAGTGCTCAGAAGCTTCTCTGGTATATTGTGGATTCAATGACCACTCCCATAAAAATAATTAATTATATTATATTCATTTATTTATTTGTTAATGTTTTGTCAAATTATATCTTTGTGATTAGTATTAAAACATGACATTTTTAATAGTAGTTGTTATTTGTTGTAAACATAGATCATGGTTTCGGCTACATACAAGCAATCGTGGTGTCTACGTAGACAGACATCAAGTTATTCGATTCAAAACCTATTCTGTGCTGCCCATGTTCTATTCCTTCGACACACATCGTCACTATTCTGACATGTCGGCAATCATGAGTTTGCGTTCCACGCCATTCCTTGAGTGCGATACAGCTAGTCCAGAAAGTGTCTCTGTGGGTTTGGGAGAAATTAACCCTCCCGTTGTCCTGTCCGGGTAAAAAAAAAAGACCCAGGCTACGTGTCAGAGTGAGTGGCTGTATAACCCCTAGCATTGTCCAGTCCAGTCCTGTCCTGGCTGGGGTCAAAACGACCCAGGCTACGTGTTAGAGCCTACGTGTTAGAGCTAGTGGCTGTATAACCCCTCCCGTTGTCCTTTCCGGGGTCAAAAAGACCCAGGCTACGTGTTAGTGCCTATGTGTTTGAGCTAGTGGCTGTATAACCCCTAGCGTTGTCCTGTCCTGTCCTGTCCGGGTCAAAAGGACCCAGGCTACGTGTCAGAGCCTAGGTGTTAGAGCTAGTGGCTGTATATCCCCTCCCGATGTCCTGACCGGGTCAAAAAGACCCAGGCTACGTGTTAGAGCCTAGGTGTTAGAGCGAGTTGCTCTATAACCCCTAGCGTTGTCCTGTCTTGTCCTGCCCGGGGTCAAAACGACCCAGGCTACGTGTTAGAGCCTAGGTGTTAGAGCGAGTGGCTGTATATCTCCTCCTGCTGTCCTGACCGGGTCAAAACGACCCAGGCTACGTGTTAGAGCCTAGGTGTTAGAGCGAGTGGCTGTATATCTCCTCCTGCTGTCCTGACCGGGTCAAAAAGACCCAGGCTACGTGTTAGAGCCTAGGTGTTAGAGCTAGTGGCTGTATATCCCCTCCCGCTATCCTGTCCGGTGTCAAAAAGACCCAGGCTACGTGTCAGAGTGTTAGAGCGAGTGGCTGTATAACCCCTAGCGTTGTCCTGTCTTGTCCGGGGTCAAAAAGACCCAGGCTACGTGTCAGTGCCTATGTGTTAGAGCTAGTGGCTGTATATCCCCTCCCGCTGTCATGACCGGGTCAAAAAGACCCAGGCTACGTGTTAGAGTGTTAGAGCGAGTGGCTGTATAACCCCTAGCGTTGTCCTGTCTTGTCCTGCCCGGGGTCAAAACGACCCAGGCTACACGTTAGAGGCATAAGCTCTGAGCCAGAGGTACTAGGTAAGCCGTAAACAAACACCAACACCAAGAACAACTACAACTACTACAACTACTACAACAACTACTACTACTACTACTACTACTACTACTACTACTACTACTACTACTACTACTACTACTACTACTACTACTACTACTACTACTACTACTACTACTACTACTACTACTACTACTACTACTACTACTACTACTGCCTCCGTGGCATGTCCGGACACGTCCCGAAGAGAGAGGTCTTGGGGACTTCCCCAGCCTGGGTGCCGAAGCTATTATGAGTGCTGTGCGTTTCACGGCCAAACAGGTCCTAGAACATATATTTTAAGACGGGGAGGAATGCAACCCAGAGGACGAGGAGACCACAGAGGACGATGACTACGACGCCGCCGACGACGACGAGGACGATGTCCAAGTAGAAGAAGGTCAAGGCGTAGAAGACGAACGAGACGACGACGACGAAGACGACCACAACGACGACGACGACGACCAACAAGAAGAAGAAGAACAAGGAGAAGAACAAGGGGAAGGTGAAGGAGAGCGAGGAGACCGCAGCAGCTGTCGCCGCAGCTGCCGCCGCAGCCTCAGCCCCCGAACACAACACGATATCCCTCGAGTGGAAAGAGAGACATTCGTGTCGAGAAAGGGCCAAATCCAATGGTGCTCGGTGCCCTGTGACAACAATCGGGGTGTCGGAGGGGCCGCCGCAGCGGCAAAAAGTAACAGGCCGGTTGCTGAGGTGCCGGAGGGCATGAGGCCCGGGCCTACTAGGCAGGCCGTAGGCCAAGCCCGCGACATCCTCTCCACGTTCCGCTTGTTTTTCACACCCGAGATAGAAGACATCATCCTGGAGATGACCAATCTGGAGGGCGTTCAAAAATACGGAGCCCGAGGCGACGGCGACGGCTGTGGCGGCGACGACGACCACCGCCACTACGCCGACGACCACGAAGACCACGACCGCGACCGCGGCGGCCGCTGGAAAGCAATGGACTCCACAGACCTGCGAGCCTACGTAGGGCTGCTCATCCTAGCCGGCGTGTACAGGTCCCGAGGCGAAGCAGCCTCTAGTCTCTGGGACGCCGAGAGCGGAAGGACCATTTTCCGCGCAACCATGCCGCTCAAAGTCTTTCACGCTTACTCGAGACTCCTTCGCTTCGACGACCGCCAGACCAGAGCCGAGAGACGCGCAGCAGGCGGCGGTGACAAACTTGCGGCCGTGAGAGAGGTCTGGGACAAGTGGGTCGAGAGGCTGCCGCTCCTCTACAACCCCGGGCCCGACGTGACGGTGGACGAGCAACTGGTCCCTTTCAGAGGTGTGCCGGGCCAACAACACCGTACAAGAGCACAACAACACTGTACACAACACAACACAACACGCTAAAGCTAATCTCTTCTCTTTCCTTCCTCTCTCTCTCTCTCTCTCTCTCTCTCTCTCTCTCTCTCTCTCTCTCTCTCCTCCAGGCCGATGTCCTTTCCGCCAGTATATTCCAAGCAAGCCGGCCAAATACGGCATCAAGACCTGGGTGGCCTGCGACTCCAAATCCAGCTACGCCTGGAAGATGCAGGTCTACACCGGGAAGGCCACATGCGGAGGCCCCGAGAAGAACCAGGGGATGAGGGTCGTGCTCGATTTGGACGAGGGACTCAGGGGTCACAACGTCACCTGCGACAATTTCTTCACCTCATCACGAGCTCGCGCGCCAGCTCCTGAGGAGGAACGTCACCGTGGTCGGCACAGTCAGAAAGAACAAGCCAGAGCTCCCGCAGGCGCTGCTCGCCTCAAAGGACAGGCTCCTCTTCTCCTCCAAGTTCGCCTTCACGCCCACCACCGCTCTAGTGTCCTACCTGCCAAAGAAAAACAAGAACGTCTTACTCCTGAGCACGCTGCACACCGAGGCTCACGTTAGCCGTCGCCAGGACAAGAAGCTGGCCATCGTCCTAGACTACAAGAGCAACAAGGGAGGTGTGGACAACCTAGACAAGGTGATTGGAACCTACAGCTGCAGGAGGATGACCGCGCGCTGGCCCCTGGTCATCTTCCACAACATCCTTGACGTGTCTTCTTACAACGCTTTTGTCATATGGCGAGAGCTCAACCCTACTTGGATGCCTGGTAAGCGAAACAAGAGGAGGGTGTTCCTCGAGCAGCTGGGAAAGGCACTAGTGACTCCGTTCATACAAAGAAGGGCCCGTCTCCATCGCACCGAAGCCTCTGCGGCGCTCGTCAAAGCTGTTCAGAGGGCTACGTATCGTGATCAGCCCCGGCAGGATCACGCCCCCGCAGCACCGGACCACGCACCGGCCCAAGCACCCAACCCCACACAACCCAGTAAGAGGAAGAGGTGTCA
Organism: Coregonus clupeaformis; assembly: GCF_020615455.1. Lineage (NCBI taxonomy): Eukaryota > Metazoa > Chordata > Actinopteri > Salmoniformes > Salmonidae > Coregonus > Coregonus clupeaformis. Next base: position 243,332 of record NW_025533746.1, on the reverse strand, counting down.
GGTCTGTCCCACAAAGAAGGACTGTAAAACACACACGGTGTGCACCAGGTGTAACAAATACATCTGCAAAGGCTGTTCACACGCATACTGTCCCACATGTTCCAATTGGGCCTTTAGTGAGAGGGGGACAGTTCGACCCGGAGGGCACGGCATGTGTACAGAATACCAGGACAACGGGAGGGTTAAATACACATCCTGGGAATCCGTCTGGCCCCACGGCTTTGTGAATGTTGACCTGTTTAAAGGTCTTGCTCACATCGGCTACCGAGAGCGTGATCACACAGTCGTCCAGAACAGCTGGTGCTCTCATGCATGCTTCAGTGTTGCTTGCCTCGAAGCGAGTATAAAAGGCATTTAGCTCGTCTGGTAGGCTCGCGTCACTGGGAAGCTCACGGCTGGGTTTCCCTTTGTAGTCTTTAATAGTTTTCAAGCCCTGCCACATCCGAGGAGCATCAGAGCCGGTGTTGTAGGATTCATTCTTAATCCTGTATTGACGCTTTGCCTGTTTGATGGTTCGTCTGATGGCGTAGCAGGATTTCTTATAATCGTCCGGATTAGTGTCCCGCTCCTTGAAAGCAGCAGCTCTAGCCTTTAGCTCAGTGCAGATGTTGCCTGTAGTCCATGGCTTCTGGTGGGGAAATGTATGTACGGTCACTGTGGGGACGATGTCGTCGATGCACTTATTGATGAAGCCGGTGACTGAGGTGGTATACTCCTCAATGCCATTGGATGAATCCCGGACCATATTCCAGTCTGTGCTAGCAAAACAGTCCTGTAGCGTAGCATCCGCGTCATCTGACCACTTCCGTATTGAGCGAGTCACTGGCACTTCCTACTGTAGTTTTTGCTTGTAAGCAGGAATCAGGAGGATAGAATTACGGTCAGATTTGCCAAATGGAGAGCTTTGTATGCGCCTCTGTGTGTGAAGTAAAGGTGGTCTAGTTTTTTTTCTCCTCTGGTTGCACATGTGACATGCTGGTAGAAATGAGGTAAAACATAATTAAGTTTGCCTGCATTAAAGTCCCCGGCCACTAAGAGCGCCGCTTCTGGATGAGCATTTTCTTGTTTGCTTATGGCCTTATACAGCTGGTTGAGTGCGGTCTTATCGCCAGCATTTGTTTGTGGTGGTAAATAGATGGCTATGAATAATATAGATGAGAACTCTCTTGGTAGATAGTGTGGTCTACAGCTTATCATAAGGTAGTCTACCTCAGGTGAGCAATACCTTGAGACTTCTTCAATATTAGACATCGCGCACCAGCTGTTGTTGACAAATAGACACACACTACCGCCCCTCGTCTTACCAGACGTAGCTTCTCTGTCCTGCCGATGCACGGAAAACCCAGCCAGTTCTATATTATCTGTGCCGTCGTTCAGCCACTACTCGGTGAAACATAATATATTACAGTTTTTAATGTTCCGTTGGTAGGGTAGTCTTAATCGTAGATCATCCATTTTATTTTCCAATGATTGCACGTTGGCCAATACAATTCTCAGAAAGCAGCCCGACCTCCGCCTTCTTTTTCTCCGTCTTTTTATCACGCAAATGACGGGGATTTTGGCGTGGTCTCGAGAAAGCAGTATATCCTTCGCGTCGGACTCGTGAAATATTTTTTTTCCGTCCAGTTCGAGGTGAGTAATCGCTGTTCTGATGTCCAGAGCTCTTTTCGGTCATAAGAGATGGTAGCAGCAACATTATGTACAAAATAAGTTACAAAATACATTACAAACAACGCGAAAAAAACAGTCAAAATAGCACAGTTGGTTAGGAGCCTGCAAAACGGCAGCCATCCCCTCCGGCGCCATTATGAAGAAATACTGTGTATTTTCATGGCAGTCAAGCATCTTGTGGCTGTATGATATCTGATACTCTGTCATGGTACACTCTTAGAAAAAAGGATTCGAAAAGGGTTCTTCGGCTTTCTCCATAGGAGAACCCTTTTTGGTTCCAGGTAGAAGAACCCTTTTGGGTTTCAGATAGAACCCTTTTGGGTTCCATGTAGAACCCTCTGTGGTTCTTTATGGAACCCGAAAGGGTTCTACATGGAACCAAAAAGGGTTCATCAAAGGGTTCTACTATGGGGACAGCCAGAGAACGATTCTATGTTCTAGTTAGCACCTTTTTTGCTAAGAGTGTATCATGGGATTCAGGTGACAAATTCACCCTGTGTATTAGCCCTGTATTAGGTTTGTATTAGCTCAGACCCTCGCACAATTGAGACGTGCAGGTAGAGAGGACGGGAGGTCTCTCTCTACTGAAGTCATCATACACCAAACCTTAGTAATAAAAATCATCCTATGGAAGAGTGAGCGGAGGAGGATTACTAATGGGCTTCAGCTAAAGATTTGCAGCTTGGGCAGTCTGTCAGAAAAATATATAATAAACATAGCTGTAACTATATTAATAACCCATTTAAATGTTTTAAGCATTCATAATGATAAACCTCATGACAGGGTCTCACGCTCACATGTCTTAATACATTATGCCCCCCTATGATGAATTGTTTATTTATGCGAAATATCTCGAAGGTTCTCTGTCTGTATAGGCTAAACCTCGCGAGTTTGAAACTGTGCAAGGATTGTACAGTGGTTTTAAATCCAGTACCCTCAGCTTTTGATATGTGTCCAGTATAAAACACTGCAGAGACTTTTCTCTACAATGGCACCTCTAAAGCCCTATGCTCTCCCCGAATCCATCCAAAATCCAGCAATATCAATGCATACATCTGCTGGAGAATTTCGGCAAAGGCACTGGAGAAAATAATAGCTGTGAAGTGGAGGAATCAAAACTCAATAAGTTATCAAAACTCAATAAAGCTAATTTACACAGCAAGCATTCATTTTTTAAAATCAAAGATCAGTTATTCCTGGGATTTGGAAGCCAAATGGAACTACATTATGAGAGACAATTCCCATGGTGGTAGAGGCAGATGGAATGCTTTGCCACTTCCAGTCCTGGGATCGCCGGTTTATTTGTTTGAATAGATCAAGGATTCCCTGCCTGTGAAAGCTGATTGGTGTTGATACACAGATACTATATTTGTGTAGTAGACCATTCACACTCTTCAGCATTGTGTTAGTGTCTATATAAGCCATCAACGATTTTAAATCCATGGCATATTTGTCATAATTTCAGTTAATTAGGTTTAAACCACAAACTTGGACATGTGATCGGCAGGCAGCAGCTCATGGCAGAGGCACCTTGAGCCACTGTGTAGTCATCTCACGTCCGCACACACATCACCTTGACGACATTGTTGTGTTTTTAATAGCACTTTCAGCATTACTTTCCTTGATGTGTCACATGCACACGCACACTGGTGATTTGACGGTATTCCAGATCTAGGGAAAAAAAGTGAGAGATAAGATTTGTGTCAGAAGTCCGATGTGACAGAGCACAGAGAGCAAGAGAAAGAATCCCTAGAAATTGGAAATGTTTCTTACTGCTGTCTTCGTCAAAGCAAGTGGGAGAGGAGCCAGTCTCTTTCCATGTCTGAGTTCAATGTTTTTACTCACTGGGATATGTTGCTAACTCCTTCTGTAAACCTTTTTTATTGTTCCTGAGCTTAGTGCTGCTGCCGTTGCTTGGTTTGAGGAGGATTTTTCAGTAAACTATAAGATGAACAAAGTTAATCACAACATGACGAACATGGAGCCAGGGTTAAACATGGGTACATCTCTGTTGCTTGTCAAGAATTGAATTGGTTCCTCTCACTGTTTTTGTGTGTGTGTGAAATGGGCATCTGACCTGTGTTCGGGTCAAATTCTGTAGTTGTCTTATCTTATCAGTGACTGAAACCAGACTGTGACCCTGTTGCTCTGCTTAGGCACATCCCTGGAACGAGCCAGGGTTGAACATAGTTCAGGCTAAACCCTCTGTCTCTCCTTGGGCATCTTCATAATTAATTACAGCATGACGGGGTGGGAGAGAGGGGTTGGGCTTGGGTATGTTTGAGAGATTGATTGTGGACCTGCCATGTCCAACAATCAATCTCCAGGTCAAGCCAGGGTGTGCCAGGGTTGAACAGAGTTCAAACTGAACATGATTATTTTAGCATGACAGGGCTTGATTGATTGCACCACCATTGTTTCCAAACTGAATACATAGAGGCGATGTCAGATTTCGCCACTATCATAAACTAAGGAAGTGGGCAGAGTGGTCAAGAGATGGAAACTGGAGACAGTGGTGGGGAAACCCAAGAGGGAGGGGTTAAGCTAAAATGTTTACTCCAGAGTGGCGCAGTGGTCTAAGGCACTGCATCGCAGTGCTAGCTGTGCCACTAGAGATCCTGGCTCAATTCCAAGCTCTGTCGTAGCCGGCCGTGACCGGGAGACCCATGGGGCAGTGCACAATTGGCCCAGCGTCGTCCAGGGTAGGGGAGGGAATGGCCGGCAGGGATGTAGCTCAGTTGGTAGAGCATGGCTTTTGCAACGCCAGGGTTGTGGGTTCGATTCCCACGGGGGGCCAGTATGAAAAATAAAATAATGTATGCACTCACTAACTGTAAGTCGCTCTGGATAAGAGCGTCTGCTAAATGACTAAAATGTAATGTAAATGTATGTAAAATGACTATATAAACTGAGAGGTGGAAGGGAGATGTTTGCAAACCACTTCAGCTTTGTCTATTGTAATAAAGTCTATCTTAATTCTACAAAAGCTCTAATTTGCCACAACAGGTTTTCCTTCCCTCTGCTGAAACACTTTCCCCTCACAGATAAGTCTAAGGATGTTTGTGTGAGTGCCACAGTTCACTCAAGTCCATGCAAATTCGGTTACAGTTGAATTGGGTACCAAAGCACATTGTTCTCAAATCACAGTGGAAACCACATCTTTGGTAGTTTGTTGATGTGTTGATATGTTCCTCAAAATGTTGCTTGTACATGTATCACTGGAAGCTATATTACATTAATTTGCCCTGAGGGGTTAGTTAAGTAAGTAGTGAAAGTAAAATGAAAGTAAATTGCCCCACATGGGGGTCGACTCGTACCACGGAGGGTGGAAGCTGTAAGTCAATGCTTAAGCCCATCCACCAAACCCCCGACTACCACACTATCATAAAGTCACACAAGACAGGATCACACCCTCAGCTGTCCTATTGTGGAACTTTTACTACCTTGCACAACCATCTAGAAAAGACGGCAAACGCTGGTGACCAACCAGGCTGCTCTGTGTATGGTGTTGTGTGAGAATGGAGAAAATGTAGTCTGTGTGCAGAGGATGTTGTCAGGAGCTAGGTCTTCCAGTGGACAGCACTCTGGAGGGCCTCTCACCAGCCATGATGGGCCATTAATTGGACTTCTTTCATTTGTTTCCGGGATTTCGGAGAGATTGCCTGCCCTCCCCTTCCCAACTGTCCTCTCCACTGGAATGGATACTGAGGCACTAAGCAGTTCTCTGTCCTGCCTGGAAATACAGTGGGATCTGCTGATTGGCCCCTCAGCATTCTCTTGACCTCGCAAAGAAATAGAAAACTTAAGCAAGTTGGCCATTTTGTTTTACCTGGAATGGCAAAAATAAATGTTGAGTTATTAAGAGACTTCAGCAAGCTGAAAGTCCTCACTGTTCCCAGGTAACAGAGCTCTATGTCTGAGACTATCAGAAAGTGCTGCAGGATTTTATAATTACTGTGAACTTTCTTGAACCCTGTCTCTTGTCTAGGTTTTTTCCTGTCTGTTGTTTTGTTTACAGATTTTTTTTAGGTGTAAAATGTGGGCTCTGTGATAATCCTATATGAAAATAATCCTATTACCAATTAGTTACAGGGTTATTACAATATTATACTATAATTGTGGATTGTGTCCCATGTATCTTTTAGCAGTCCCTAATTGGTACTCTTTTTTACTTTTGACACATATTTTGGTAGCCTGCTCTAAAGCAACATAAAAAGCCTCTGGTAAGCAGGATACTAAAATATGTGCAAACTTACACAAAAAGGAAAAAGAGTACCAATTAGGGACTACTGGAAGATACATACACAATCCACAATCGATGTTGAAAGAGACAAAATGGAGGAGGAGGTGCAATGGCAACATGCCTTCACAAGGTCTATCTTTTCTGCACACAAAGAAAGGCTCTGAAACATGGATATTAGAGACACACACCTGTACTGGGAATGAAAGAGCAGTGCTGAGAAGTCCGTGGCTAGGACTATGTGAGAGTAGAGAAAGACAGAGAGGGAGTACAGAGAGCAAGGGAGAGGGTATAGAGGTACAGTAATGGGAGATTGGCATGCCCCTGCAAGTCATTTTAGTTTAGCCAGACGTGCTCACTTCTTTCAAAGTAGGACATGGTAGCAACAGCGCTCTTGCCCGTGTGCCTATAGGGAGTAAATGGGAAGGCTTTTTGGAGGGCTCTACAGCATTACATCCCTTTCCTGATAGTAGGCAGGTATCCATTTCCGTAACTGCACACTGTGCAGTGCACAGGTTGACGTTTATTGTAACTTTTTTGTCTTCATTTAAGGTTAGGGTTAGGCATTAGGGTTAGCAGTGTGGTTAAGGTTAGGGTTAATGTCCGGGTTAGGTTTTATTAAATTGTGGCTGTGCCAGCTAATGACCACTGTAGATCTGCCTTTTTTTGTAACATTTTGTAGTTTCACAGTCATACAATGTGTTTTGCATGTTCATTCTTAACATAATCAGAAAAACACTTTATATTATCTAGTGGGGATACAAATCAAGGTGGAAGAGGATAACTAGCAATAACAATGTAATCATTGGTGTTGGTAAAAATGGGTTGGAATTCTACACCCCCCATAGCAAATCAAGGCACATTTGCAGTACAAATAATTGCATTCGTTCTGTCCACTAATTGTAGACAATTTGGACACTTTATACATGGGTTGTAGATACCAACAACTAATATACTAATGTAATATTCCCACTTTAGTCGCAGGTTCCATAAGGACCTATCTACTACACAAGGGGTGATGGATGGTAGGGTAGTGGCAGAAGAGGGGTGGTGTGAAAAGGAAGGGTGGTGACAGCCTGGCAGCTCTTAATGCAGCTGTCAGTATCGTCGGTCCAGCGATGCGCACCACGCACACACCATTTGCCATCCCGCCAAAAACGTCGAGATTACACAGCTTTTAAATGAGCCGCAGCCATAAGGAACGCATCCCCGGGAACGCCTGTTGCCACAGCGACATGAGTCATGATTCCCTGTGTCATTAATCTCGCAAGGGAAATCACAGCCTATTTGTCCTACTCCGGATGAAGCTATAAACTTCTCCCACTGTCTGTGTGGATCCTGTCGCTGAACTGTTTCACAGAAGCAGGATGCAGCTTGGCCTTGTAGCCTATACAAATAAAATACAATGGTATTTGTCAAATGCTTCGTAAATGACAGGTGTAGACTAACAGTGAAATGCTTACTTACTGGGTCCTCCCAACAATGCAGAGAGAAAGAAGATAGAGAAATAATAGAAAAGTAAAACACGTAATAATAAAAGTAATAATACATGCACAATGAGTAATGATAACTTAGCTATATACACTGGTACCGGTACCGAGTCGATGTGCAGGGGTACGAGGTAATTGAGGTAGATACAGTATGTACTGTACATATAACTAGGAATAAAGTGACAGATAATAAACAGTAGCAGAAACATATGTGATGACTGAAAAAAGTTAGTGCAAAAAGGAACAAGGCACATGGTCCGGGTAGCTATTTGGTTAACTATTTAACTAACTATTGAGCACTTATGGCTTGGGGGTAGAAGCTGTTCAGGGTCCTGTTGGTTCCAGATTTGGTGCATCGGTACCGCTTGCCGTGCGGTAGCAGAGAGAAAAGTCTATGACTTGGGTGGCTGGAGTCGTTGAAACATTTTTGGGCCTTCCTCTGACACCGCCTGGTATAGAGGTCCTGGATTGCAGGGAGCTCGGCCCCAGTGATGTACTGGGCTGTACGCACTACCCTTTGTAGCGGTTTGCGGTCGTATGCCAAGCAGTTGCCATACGAAGCGGTGATGCAGCCAGTCAAGATGCTCTTGATGGTGCAGCTATAGAACTTTTTGAGGATCTGAGGGCCCATGCCAAATCTTTTCAGCCTCCTGAGGGGGAAGAGGCGTTGTCGTGCCCTCTTCACAACTGTGTTGGTGTGTTGACCATGATAGATCCTTAGTGATGAGGACACCGAGGAACTTGAAGCTCTCGACCCACTCCACTAAAGCCCCGTCAATATGAACGGGGGTGTGCTCAGCCCTCCATTTCCTGTAGTCCACGATCAGCTCCTTTGCCTTGGTGATGTTGAGGTTGTTGTTCTGGCACCACACCGCCAGGTCTCTGACCTCCTCCCTGTAGACTGTTTTATCGTCATCGGTGATCAGGCCTACCACTATCGTGCCGTCTGCAAACTTAATGATAGTGTTGGAGTCGTGCACGGCCACACAGGCGTGCGTGAACAGGGAGTACAGGAGGTGACCCCCATTGAGGGTCAGCGTGGAGGATGTGTTGCTGCCTACCCTCACCACATGGGGGCGGCCCGTCTGGAAGTCCAGGATCTAGTTGCAGAGGGAGGTGTTCAGTCCCAGGGTCCTTAGCATAGTGATGAGCATGGAAGGCACTATGGTGTTGAACGCTGCGCTGTAGTCAATGAACAGCATTCTCACATAGGTGTTCCTCTTTTCCAGGTGGGAAAGGGCAGTGTGGAGTAGGGATTATTATTTTCCCGAAAATCGACCAAGTTTCAACACAGAGAATATTTAATATTATCCCAAGAGTCCCGGGGAATACAGCAAAAGCTGGTAGTGGCCATTTATGCCAGTGTTCTCCCCAAATAATAGGGGCACTGAGCCACCTTGTCGGCTTGGCTGCGCCACTATGTAAAGATTTCAGAGCAAATTAAACTGATATTTAGTTATGATAGAGTAACTATCTTTGACCTCCAATGACATTGTTGTGAATTGTGAAACAGGCCGTTATCATGTTCCTCAATTAATTCAGCGTATTTCAGCAGTACGGCTATCTCGACACAGATTGCGATCAGGACACAGAGAGCGCACCCTGAATATAGCATTATCGAATCATACCAAACTACTTAACTGCAGTCAAACAAAAGTCAAATGACCAAAGTTGCTAAACTTGCTAGATAACTTCTTTCAACGAATGAGAGAATATATTCTATATTTGGTAAAACCGAGTTGATGATTGAGAATTACACAAATATTAATTTTCTGTCACGAATTCAGCCGAGGCTGCCCCTCCTCCTTGCTCAGGCAGGTTTCGGCGTTCGTCGTCAGTACAAGTCACTAGCCACTACCGCTCCATTTATCATCACTCCATTTGTCTTGTCTTGTCAATCACACACACCTGGTACTCATTCCCTCATAAGTCTGTGTATACAGTGGGGAAAAAAAGTATTTAGTCAGCCACCAATTGTGCAAGTACTCCCACTTAAAAAGATGAGAGAGGCCTGTAATTTTCATCATAGGTACACGTCAACTATGACAGACAAATTGAGAATTTTTTTTCCAGAAAATCACATTGTAGGATTTTTAATGAATTTATTTGCAAATTATGGTGGAAAATAAGTATTTGGTCACCTACAAACAAGCAAGATTTATGGCTCTCACAGACCTGTAACTTCTTATTTAAGAGGCTCCTCTGTCCTCCACTCGTTACCTGTATTAATGGCATCTGTTTGAACTTGTTATCAGTATAAAATACACCTGTCCACAACCTCAAACAGTCACACTCCAAACTCCACTATGGCCAAGACCAAAGAGCTGTCAAAGGACACCAGAAACAAAATTGTAGACCTGCACCAGGCTGGGAAGACTGAATCTGCAATAGGTAAGCAGCTTGGTTTGAAGAAATCAACTGTGGGAGCAATTATTAGGAAATGGAAGACATGCAAGACCACTGATAATCTCCCTCGATCTGGGGCTCCACGCAAGATCTCACCCCGTGGGGTCAAAATGATCACAAGAACGGTGAGCAAAAATCCCAGAACCACACGGGGGGACCTAGTGAATGACCTGCAGAGAGCAGGGACCAAAGTAACAAAGCCTACCATCAGTAACACACTACGCCGCCAGGGACTCAAATCCTGCAGTGCAAGACGTGTCCCCCTGCTTAAGCAAGTACATGTCCAGGCCCGTCTGAAGTTTGCTAGAGTGCATTTGATGATCCAGAAGAGGATTGGGAGAATGTCATATGGTCAGATGAAACCAAAATATAACTTTTTGGTAAAAACTCAACTCGTCGTGTTTGGAGGACAAAGAATGCTGAGTTGCATCCAAAGAACACCATACCTACTGTGAAGCATGGGGGTGGAAACATCATGCTTTGGGGCTGTTTTTTCTGCAAAGGGACCAGGACGACTGATCCGTGTAAAGGAAAGAATGAATGGGGCCATGTATCGTGAGATTTTGAGTGAAAACCTCCTTCCATCAGCAAGGGCATTGAAGATGAAACGTGGCTGGGTCTTTCAGCATGACAATGATCCCAAACACACCGCCCGGGCAACGAAGGAGTGGCTTCGTAAGACGCATTTCAAGGTCCTGGAGTGGCCTAGCCAGTCTCCAGATCTCAACCCCATAGAAAATCTTTGGAGGGAGTTGAAAGTCCGTGTTGCCCAGCGACAGCCCCAAAACATCACTGCTCTAGAGGAGATCTGCATGGAGCAATGGGCCAAAATACCAGCAACAGTGTGTGAAATCCTTGTGAAGACTTACAGAAAGCGTTTGACCTGTGTCATTGCCAACAAAGGGTATATAACAAAGTATTGAGAAACTTTTGTTATTGACCAAATACTTATTTTCCACCATAATTTGCAAATAAATTCATTAAAAATCCTACAATGTGATTTTCTGGATTTTCTTTTCTCATTTTGTCTGTCATAGTTGACGTGGACCTATGATGAAAATTACAGGCCTCTCTCATCTTTTTAAGTGGGAGAACTTGCACAATTGGTGGCTGACTAAATACTTTTTTTCCCCACTGTAAGTGTTCCCTCTGCCCCCTTGTCCTTTGTGAGTGATTGTTCATTGTGAGAGTGAGTAGCTCGGTTGAGCTACTCTTTCCTTGTATGTAGCCAAGGTGGATTTTCCCCTTGTGCTAGTTTCGTTTTGACGCTTGCTGCACTTTATTCATGTACACTGAATAAACTCTGGATTTCGGTGTTTTACCTCCTGCGCTTGACTCCGTTATTCACACCTCATCACAGAATCACTCACCTCTATGGAGTCAGCAGGAGAGGAGCGCATGCCTGGAATAGTGGCAAAGGTCCAGGATCATTCCATTTTGCTGGCGAGCTTGGGGGAAGCGATGGATCGGGTTCTTCAGGTCGTCCAACGCCTGGAGAAAAGAGGAACCAATCCGTCGAGACCAGCTGGCCAACGGGATCCAGCCACCTACATCACAGCACCCGGAGGGATCCAGATATCTCGACCACGGGCGTTCGATGGGACACCGGCTCTATGTCAGGGATTCCTTCTCCAACTGGAGCTGTACTGCTCCAGTGTCAGGCCGGCACCATCAGATCGAGAGCAGGTGTCCGTCCTAATTTCCTGCCTCTCGGGGAAAGCCCTGGGTTTGGAGAGAAGGAGGAGCCGCGTTGGAGGACACAGGGAGTTCGCCCGCCTATTTCGGGCAGTTTTCGATCACCCACCCGAGGGTCGAGAGGCGGGTGAGCAGCTAGTCCACTTGATGCAGGGGACGAGGACAGTACAGGAGTTCGTGCTGGAGTTCCGGATTCTGGCAGCAGGATCCGGGTGGAACGAGCAGGCCCTGATCAACCAGTTTCGGTGCCATCTACGGGAGGACGTCCGACAGGAGCTAGCCTGCCATGACACCAGTTTGTCTTTTACCAAACTGGTGGACATGGCCATTCGTCTGGATAACCTGCTGGCAACCAGAGGACGTCCTGGAGGAGGTCTGCCCGTTTCCACCCCGAACAACGCGGATCCAGAGCTCATGGAGCTGGGTGGTACCGCGCACCGAGAGAGCGGAAGACGACAGTGCCATTGCCAATCGGATGGCACGAAGGGACATTCCACCACACGTCATCGTCAGCGCTCTTTTGGGTCAGGAGGCAGCCGGCAGGGCACTCTCGCATCACCCCAGGTATTGAGCACCCACACTTGTTCAGAGCCCTCTGCTGAGCACTGTACCATACCCATATACTTTCCTGATTACATGAGAGTTCCCAAGTGTAAGGCGCTAGTAGATTCAGGCGCAGCTGGGAACTTTATGGATAAAACTTTTGCACGCCGCCAGGGCATTTCATTAGTTCCCCTATCCATTCCACGCCCCATCAGAGCACTTGATAGTTGACCATTAGGGTCCGGTTTGATAAAGGTAGTCACGGTACAAGTCACCATGATCACACAGGAGACGCATTGTGAGCAGGTCACCTTTTCCATCATTGAGTCTCCTGCTTTCCCTGTGGTGTTAGGCATTCCGTGGCTAGCACTCCACAACCCCACTTTCTCATGGCCACAGAGGATTCTCACGGGGTGGTCACGGAGTGTTAGGGTAGGTGTCTGGGTGTTTCCGTTGGTGCAACCATGGTGGAAAGTCCAGACGGTGCCTCCACCGTGTGCATTCCCCCCGAATACCATGATCTGGCACAAGTTTTCACCAGGAATAAAGTAACTAAATTGCCACCTCATCGGGGGATTGCGCAATAAACCTTCGGGTAGACGCTGTACCTCCCAGGAGTCATGTGTAGCCCCTGTCGCAGGCTGAAACGGAGGCTATGGAAACATACGACTCTGAGTCACTGGGCCAGGGGTACATACGTCCCTCCACTTCACCCGCCTCCTCAAGTTTCTTTTTTGTGAAGAAGAAAGAAGGCAGTCTGCGCCCGTGCATTGACTATCGACCACTGAACAAGGAGACTATTAGATTTAGATATCCTCTCCCCCTCATTCCGTCAGTGCTGGAGTCATTACATGGAGCGCGCTTCTTCACTAAATTAGATCAGGAGTGCGTACAACCTGGTGCGTATCCGAGAGGGAGATGAGTGGAAGACATCATTCAGCACAACCACGGGGCATTATGAATACCTGGTGATGCCCTATGGTTTGATGAATGTTCCCTCAGTCTTCCAGTTCTTTGTGAATGAGGTGTTTCGGGACATGCTTGGTCGCGGTGTAGTGGTCTACATCGATGACGTCTTGGTGTATTCAGCTACGCGCGCCGAGCATGTGTCCCTGGTTCCCAAAGTACTGGCCCGACTGTTGGAAAATGACCTTTATGCTAAGGCAGAGAAGTGTATGTTTTTCCAGCAGTCAGTCTCCTTCCTCGGATACCGCATTTCTACCACAGGTGTGGAGATGGAGGGCGACCGCATTGCAGCCGTACGTAATTGGCTGACTCCAACCACGGTAAAGGAGGTGCAGCGCTTCCTTGGCTTCGCCAACTATTATCTGAGGTTTATCCGGGGCTTTGGCAAGGTCGCAGCTCCCATTACATCTCTGTTGAAGGGTGGGCCGGCCCGGCTCCGCTGGTCTGCTGAGGCTGACAGGGCCTTCAGTAAACTGAGGGAACTGTTCACCTCGGCCCCGGTACTGGCCCACCCCGATCCATCACTACCGTTTATAGTGGAGGTGGATGCGTCCGAGGTTGGGATGGGAGCAGTCCTGTCTCAACGCTCGGGCATGCCACCCAAGCTCTGCCTCTGTGCGTTCTTCTCAAAGAAGCTCAGCCCGGCCGAGCAGAACTATGGCGTTGGTGATCGGGAGCTGTTGGCTGTTGTCCAAACTCTGACCGTGTGGAGACATTGACTCGAGGGGGAGAAACACCCATTCCTTGTCTGGACGGACCACCGTAACCTGGAGTACATCCAGGCAGCGAGGAGGCTGAACCATCCCCAGGCCAGGTGGGCCCTATTCTTCACCCGGTTTGATTTCACACTTTCATACATTCCGGGTACGAAGAACGTGAAGGCAGACACACTGTCCCGGCTGTATGATACAGAGGAGAGGCCCAGAGACAATACCCCCATAATGCCAGATTCATGCATTGTGGCGCCGGTAGTATGGGCGGTGGACGCGGATATAGCGCAGGCATTACGCACAGATCCATCTGCACCGCAGTGTCCAGCTGGGCTGCGGTACGTGCCTGCGCTTAACCATGATCTACTGGGCACACACGTCACCCTCCTCTGGTCACCCAGGTATCGGTCGTACAGTGCGCTGCCTGACTGAAAAGTACTGGTGGCCTACCTTGGCTAAGGACGTGAGGGTGTATATTTCCTCCTGCTCAGTGTGCGCCCAGAGTAAGGCATCTAGGCACCTCCCAGCGGGTAAGTTAAAACCTTTACCAGTTCCACAATGACCATGGTCTCATTTGAGTGTTAATTTTTTAACTGATCTGCCTCTCTCTCAAGGGAACACCACCATCCTGGTCGTTGTGGACTGCTTTTCTAAGGCTGCCGCCTCCTTCCTCTGCCCGGTTTCCCCACGGCTCTGCAAACTGCGGAGGCCCTGTTTACACACGTCTTCCGGCACTACGGGATACCAGAGGATAGAGTGTCTGACCGAGGTCCCCAGTTCACGTCAAAAGTCTGGAAGGCGTTCATGTAACGTCTGGGAGTCTCGGTCAGCCTGACCTCTGGGTTCCACCCTGAGAGTAATGGGCAGGTGGAACGGGTAAATCAGGATGTGGGTAGGTTATTGAGGTCCTATTGCCAGGACCGGCCGGGGGAGTGGTCGGTGTTCCTGCCATGGGCAGAATATTCCCAGAACTCTCTCCGCCACTCCTAACGCAATTTCAGTGTGTTTTAGGTTCTAGCACCGTGGCACCAGAGCCAGACCGATGCTCCTGCGGTGGATGACTGGTTTCGGCGCGCGGAGGAGATGTGGAACGCTGCCCACGTTCACCTCCAACGTGCTGTGCGTCGTCAGAAGGCCAACGCTAACCGTCACCGCAGTGAGGCCACCGTCTTTGTACCGGGGGATCGGGTCTGGCTCTCGACCCGGATTCTGCCCCTCCGCCTGCCCTGCCGGAAGCTGAGCCCGCGGTTTGTAGGGCCGTTCAAAGTCCTGAGGAGAATCAACAAGGTCACATATAGGTTATTACTCCCCCCTGATTACCGTATTAACCCCTCGTTTCATGTCTCTCCTCAGGCCGGTGGTGGCTGGTTCGCTCCAGGAGTCTGAGGTCCCTCCACCTCCTTTGGACATCAAGGGGGCGCCGGCGTACTCTGTCCGTTCCGTACTGGATTCGAGGCTCCGGGTGGGGGGACTTCAGTACCTCGTGGAGTGGGAAGGGTACGGTCCGGAGGAACGGTGCTGGGTCCCGGTGAGGGATATCCTCAATCCCTCTCTGTTGAGGGACTTCCATCGAAGCCATCCGACTCGCCCTGCTCCGCGTTTTCCTGGCCGTCCCCGAGGCCGGTGTCGGCGCGCTGTTGGAGCTGCGCGTCAAGGGTGGGGTACTGTCACGAATTCAGCCGAGGCTGCCCCTCCTCCTTGCTTGGGCAGGTTTCGGTGTTCGCCGTCACCGGCTTACTAGCCACTACCGCTCCATTTATCATCACTCCATTTGTCTTGTCAATCACACACACCTCATTAGTCTGTGTATAAGTGTTCCCTCTGCCCCCTTGTGAGTGATTGTTAATTGTGAGAGTGAGTTTTACATTTTAGTCATTTAGCAGACGCTCTTATCCAGAGCTACTTACAGTTAGTGAATGCATACATTATTTTTTATTTTATTTTTCATACTGGCCCCCCGTGGAAAACAAACACACAACCCTGGCGTTGCAAACGCCATGCTCTACGAACTGAGCTACATCCCTGCCAGTCATTCCCTCCCCTACCCTGGATGACGCTGGGCCAATTGTGCGCCGCCCCATGGGTCTCCCGGTCGCGGCTGGCTACAACAGAGCCTGGATTCGAACCAGGATCTCTAGATCCTGCGCCACTCGGACCACTGCGCCACTCGGGAGACAGCTACTCTTTCCTTGTATGTAGCCAAGGTGGATTTTTACCTTGTGCTAGTTTCGTTTTGACGCTTGCTGCGCTTTATTCATGTAAACTGAATAAATTCTGGATTTCTGTGTTTTACCTCCTGCGCCTGACTCCGTCATTCACACCTCATCACATTTTCACAAAGTCTGCTGCCTCAATTTTTATGATGGCAATTTGTATATACTCCAGAATGTCATGAAGAGTGATCAGATGAATTGCAATTTATTGCATTTTCCATGAAAATGAACTCAATCCCCAAAAAACATTTCCACTGCATTTCAGCGCTGCCAGAAAAAGGACCAGCTGACATCATGTCAGTGATTATATCGTTAAAACAGGTGAGAGTGTTGACGAGGACAAGGCTGGAGATCACTCTGTCATGCTGATTGAGTTAGAATAACAGACTGGAAGCTTTAAAAGGAGGGTGGTGCCTGAAGTCATTGTTCTTCCTCTGTTAACCATGGTTACCTGCAAGGAAACACATGCCATCATCATTGCTTTGCACAAAAAGGGCTTCACAGGCAAGGATATTGCTGCTAGTAAGATTGCACCTAAATCAACCATTTATCGGATCATCAAGAACTTCAAGGAGAGAGGTTCAATTGTTGTAAGGAAGGCTTCAGGACGCCCAAGAAAGTCCAGCAAGTGCCAGGACCATCTCCTAAAGTCGATTCAGCTGCAGGATCGGGGCACCACCAGTGCAGAGCTTGCTCAGGAATGGCAGCAGGCAGGTGTGAGTGCATCTGCATGCACAGTGAGGCGAAGACTTTTGGAGGATGGCCTGGTGTCAAGAAGGGCAGCGAGGAAGCCACGTATCTCCAGGAAAAACATCAGGGACAGACCGATATTCTGCAAAAGGTACTGCTGAGAACTGGGGTAAAGTGATTTTCTCTGATAAATCCCCTTTCCGATTGTTTGGGGCATCCGGAAAAAAGCTTGTCCGGAGAAAACAAGTTGAGCTCTACCATCAGTCCTGTGTCATGCCAACAGTAAAGCATCCTGAGACCATTCATGTGTGGTGTTGCTTCTCAGCCAAGGGAGTGGGCACACTCACAATTTTGCCTAAGAACACAGCCATGAATAAAGAATGGTACCAACACATCCTCCGAGAGCAACTTCTCCCAACCATCCAAGAACAGTTTAGTGACGAACAATGCCTTTTTCAGCATGATGGAGCACCTTGCCATAAGGCAAAAGTGATAACTAAGTGGCTCGGGTAACAAAACATCGAAATTTTGGGTCCATGGCCAGGAAACTCCCCAGACCTTAATCCCATTGAGAACTTGTGGTCAATCCTCAAGAGGCGGGTGGACAAACAAAAACCCACAAATTCTGACAAACTCCAAGCATTGATTATGCAAGAATGGGCTGCCATCAGTCAGGATGTGGCCCATAAGTTAATTGACAACATGCCAGGGTGGATTGCAGAGGTCTTGAGAAAGAAGGGTCAACACTGCAAATATTGACTCTTTGCATAAACTGAATGTAATTGTCAATAAAAGCCTTTGACACTTATGGAATGCTTGAAGTTATACTTCAGTATACCATAGTAACATCTGACAAAAATGGGGAGATGGAGAGTGGATGTTTAAATATCAAGATATCTTAATGGGGACCAACTTTCTTTAAAAAATATCAATTTATATACTCTCATACCGTTTGTTGATCACATATTCTATGCCGAGGCTCTCATATGGGCAAATAACTGCTGGTCTCAGGGTTAATTAGCAGAAACAGGTTTAGCATCTCCTGGCTTCCATGCATAGCCTACAAGCCATTGATGCAGACATTTGGAGTATCTACATTTTTAAAAAGTCTAATAAATCCATTTAATATAGCCTACACCATCACAATAAATCTATTATTTATTTTAGACAGGTCTAAAGAAACATTATATGAAGAAAATGTAGTCTTTTTCAGGAGAACAGAATAGCATACTCTGAGTTGTCCTTATGTTAGGCCCTGAGATGGCTATGCCATATGGCTGTGGACTACACTAGTTCATTTAGCAGACAAGATTTGCTTAGAATTCCGTGGAATTATTTTAAAAATATTTATAGTATGAAGAATACAATTGAACATAGTGCCATCTATCACAGTGCCATCCGTTTTGTCACCAAAACCCCATATACTACCCACCACTGTGACCTGTACGCTCATGTTGGCTGGTCCTTACTACATATTCGTCGCCAAACCCACTGGCTCCAGGCCATCTATAAATCACTGCTAGGCAAATCCTCACCTTATCTTAGCTCATTGGTCACCATAGCAACACCCACCCGTGGTACGCGCTCCAGCAGGTATATCTCACTGGTCATCCCCAAAGCCAACACCTCCTTTGGCCGCCTTTCCTTCCAGTTCTCTGCTGCCAATGACTGGAACGAATTGCAAAAATCTCTGAAGCTGGAGACTCTTATCTCCCTCACTAACTTTAAGCATCAGTTGTCCGAGCACCTTACCGATCACTGCACCTGTACACAGCCCATATGAAATTAGCCCACCCAACTACCTCATCCCCATATTGTTATTTATTTTTCTCATTTGCACCCCAGTATCTCTATTTGCACATCTATCCTTCCAGTGTTAATACTATTTGTAATTATTTTGCACTATAGCCTATTTATTGCCTTACCTCCATAACTTGCTACATTTTCACACACTGTATATATATTTTCTGTTGTATTTTTGACTTTAAGTTTTGTTTTACCCCATATGTAACTCTGTGTTGTTGTTTTTATCGCGCTGCTTTGCTTTATCTTGGCCAGGTCGCAGTTGTAAATGAGAACTTGTTCTCAACTGGCTTACCTGGTTAAATAAAGGTGAAATATATATATATATATATATTTTTAAATAGCTTAATAAAATATAAAGGATATTTTCTCCAAAGGATTTCAAAGGAAGTGCACTGTCACGACTTCGGCTGAGGTTGCCTCCCCTCCTGGTTCGGGCAGGCTTCGCCATTCGTCGTCACCGGCTTACTAACCACTGCCGCCCCAATCATCATCACAATTGTCTTATCTTGTCAATCACACACACCTGGTTCCTATCCCCTAATTATTCAGTGTATAAGTGCCCCCTTGTCGTTGTGGGTGATTGTTATTTGTGAGAGTACTGTAGCTCAGTGGAGCTACTCGTAACATATTGTTGCCAGGGTAGATTTTCCCCTGTGCCTATTTATTATTGGATATCCGTTACAGTGTATTTGCCAGGGATGACAGTTTCCCCTGT
Organism: Coregonus clupeaformis; assembly: GCF_020615455.1. Lineage (NCBI taxonomy): Eukaryota > Metazoa > Chordata > Actinopteri > Salmoniformes > Salmonidae > Coregonus > Coregonus clupeaformis. The sequence continues at coordinate 224,187 of NW_025533746.1, read as the reverse complement.
GCCAGTTTCGTTGATCGCTATTTGAGTGCATTTGGGTGTCTACGAAGGAATAAACTCTGTATTCGGTGATTACCCTCCTGCGCCTTACTCCTTTCCATCACACTTATCACAGAATCACCCACCTCTGATGGAGTCAGCGGGAGAAGAGCGCATGTCTGGTGTCGTGGCACGGGTCCAAGAGCATTCCACGATGCTGGCCAGCTTGGGGGAAGCGATGGATCGGGTTCTTCAGGTCGTCCAACGCCTGGAGAGGAGAGGACCCGATCTGTCGAGATCAGCTGGCCAACCGGATCCATCCACCTACACCCCAGCACCCGGAGGGATCCAGATATCCAGACCACGGGCATTTGATGGGACGGCGGCTCTGTGCCAGGTATTCCTCCTCCAAATGGAGCTGTACTTTTCCAGCATCAGGCCGGCGCCATCGGAGTGGGAGAAGGTGTCTGTCCTTGTTTCATGCCTCTGTGGGAAAGCCCTGGAGTGGGCCAACGCGGTGTGGAATGAAGGAGGAGCCGCATTGGAGGATTACGGGGAGTTCGCTCGCCTCTTTCGGACGGTCTTCGATCACCCGCCCGAGGGTTGAGATGGCGGGTGAGCGGCTAGTCCACCTGAGGCAGGGGACGAGGACCACGCAGGACTTCGCGTTGGAGTTTCGGACGCTGGCAGCGGGGTCCGGGTGGAACGAGCGGGCCCTGATTGACCATTTCCGGTGCCATCTGCGGGAGGACGTCCGACTAGAGCTAGCCTGCTGGGACACCATGTTGTCCTTCAATAAACTGGTGGACATGGCCATTCGTTTGGACAACCTGCTGGTAGCCAGAGGACATCCTGGTAGGAGTCTGCCCGTTTCCACCCCGGATGACTCGGATCCCGAGCAGATGGAGCTGGGTGGAGCCGCCGGCCGAGAGAGCGGAGGAGGACAGCGACAGTGCCACTCTGGTGGCACACCACACGTCGTGGTCAACATTCTTTTGGGCCTGGAGGCGGCAGGCAGGGCACTCACGCATCACCCCAGGTATCGAACACTGCGCACTGTACCCTACCTATCCACTTTCCCAATCACATGGTAGTTCCCCAGTGTAAGGTACTAGTTGATTCAGGCGCAGCTGGGAACTTTATGGACAGGGTATTCGCACGCCGTCAAGGCATTTAATTGGTTCCCCTATCCATTCCACTCCCCTTCAGAGCAGTCGATAGTTGACCATTAGGGTCCGGGTTTGTTACGGAAGTCACTATACCAGTCACCATGATCACCCAGGAGACACATTATGAACAGGTTATTTTTTCGATTATTGAGTCTCCTGCTTTCCCTGTGGTATTAGGTATCCCTTGGCTAGCAATCCACAACCCCACCTTCTCATGGCCGCAGAGGGCTCTCACGGGGTGGTCGCGATAGTGTCAGGGTAGGTGTCTAGATGTTTCCGTTGGTGCAACCACGGTGGAAAGTCCAGACGGTACCTCTACCGTGCGCATTTCCCCCAAATACCTTGATTTGGCGCACACGTTTTCAAAGACGCGTGCGACTAAATTACCACCTCATCGTGCGGGAGATTGTGCGATAAACCTTCAGGTAGACGCTGTACCTCCCAGGAGTCATATGTACCACTGTCGCAGGCTGAAACGGAGGCTATGGAAACATACGACTCCGAGTCCCTGGGCCAGGGATACATACAGTGGGGGAAAAAAAAAAAAAAAAAGTAGTTAGTCAGCCAACAATTGTGCAAGTTCTCCCACTTAAAAAGATGAGAGAGGCCTGTAATTTTCATCATAGGTACACGTCAACTATGACATACAAATTGAGACATTTTTTTCCAGAAAATCACATTGTAGGATTTTTAATGAATTTATTTGCAAATTATGGTGGAAAATAAGTATTTGGTCACCTACAAACAAGCAAGATTTCTGGCTCTCACAGATCTGTAACTTATTCTTTAAGAGGCTCCTCTGTCCTCCACTCGTTACCTGTATTAATGGCACCTGTTTGAACTTGTTATCAGTATAAAAGACACCTGTCCACAACCTCAAACAGTCACACTCCAAACTCCACTATGGCCAAGACCAAAGAGCTGTCAAAGGACACCAGAAACAAAATTGTAGACCTGCACCAGGCTGGGAAGACTGAATCTGCAATAGGTAAGCAGCTTGGTTTGAAGAAATCAACTGTGGGAGCAATTATTAGGAAATGGAAGACATACAAGACCACTGATAATCTCCCTCGATCTGGGGCTCCACACAAGATCTCACCCCGTGGGGTCAAAATGATCACAAGAACGGTGAGCAAAAATCCCAGAACCACACGGGGGGACCTAGTGAATAACCTGCAGAGAGCTGGGACCAAAGTAACAAAGCCTACCATCAGTAACACACTACGCCGCCAGGGACTCAAATCCTGCAGTGCCAGACGTGTCCCCCTGCTTAAGCCAGTACATGTCCAGGCCCGTCTGAAGTTTGCTAGAGTGCATGTGGATGATCCAGAAGAGGATTGAGAGAATGTCATATGGTCAGTTGAAACCAAAATATAACTTTTTGGTAAAAACTCAACTCGTCGTGTTTGGAGGACAAAGAATGCTGAGCTGCATCCAAAGAACACCATACCTACTGTGAAGCATGGGGGTGGAAACATCATGCTTTGGGGCTGTTTTTCTACAAAGGGACCAGGACGACTGATCCGTGTAAAGGAAAGAATGAATGGGGCCATGTATCGTGAGATTTTGAGTGAAAACCTCCTTCCATCAGCAAGGGCATTGAAGATGAAACGTGGCTGGGTCTTTCAGCATGACAATAATCCCAAACACACCGCCCGGGCAACGAAGGAGTGGCTTCGTAAGAAGCATTTCAAGGTCCTGGAGTGGCCTAGCCAGTCTCCAGATCTCAACCCCATAGAACATCTTTGGAGGGAGTTGAAAGTCTGTGTTGCCCAGCGACAGCCCCAAACCATCACTGCTCTAGAGGAGATCTGCATGGAGGAATGGGCCAAAATACCAGCAACAGTGTGTGAAAACCTTGTGAAGACTTACAGAAAACGTTTGACCTGTGACATTGCCAACAAAGGGTATATAACAAAGTATTGAGAAACTTTTGTTTTTGACCAAATACTTATTTTCCACCATAATTTGCAAATAAATTCATAAAAAATCCTACAATGTGATTTTCTGGAAAAAAAATTCTCATTTTGTCTGTCATAGTTGACGTGTACCTATTATGAAAATTACAGGCCTCTCTCATCTTTTTAAGTGAGAGAACTTGCACAATTGGTGGCTGACTAAATATGTTTTTTCCCCACTGTACGTCCCTCCACTTCACCCGCCTCCTCGAGTTTCTTCTTTGTGAAGAAGATAGACGGCGGTCTGCGCCCGCGCATTGATTATCGATCACTGAACAAGGAGATGATTAGATTAAGATATCCTCTCTCCCTCATTCCTTCTGTGATTGAGTCAATGCATGGGGCGCGCTTCTTCACTAAGCTAGATCTCAGGAGTGCATACAACCTGGTGTGTGTTCAGGAGGGGGATGAGTGGAAGACAGCATTCAGCACAACCTCGGGGCATTATGAATACCTGGTGATGCCCTATGGTTTGATGAATGCTCCATCCGTCTTCCAGTCCTTTGTGAACGAGGTGTTTCGGGACATGCTTGGTTGTGGTGTGGTGGTCTACATTGATGACATCCTGGTGTATTCCGCTACTCGCGCCGAGCATGTCTCCCTGGTTCGTAAAGTGCTGGCCCGACTGTTGGAAAATGACCTTTATGCCAAGGCAGAGAAGTGTATGTTTTTCCAGCAGTCCGTCTCCTTCCTCGGATACCGCATTACCACCTCAGGTGTGGAGATGGAGGGAGATCGCATTTCAGCCGTGAGTAATTGGCCGACTCCAACCACGGTTAAGGAGGTGCAGCGCTTCCTTGGCTTTGCCAACTACTATCGGAGGTTTATCCGGGGCTTTGGCAAGGTTGCAGCTCCAATTACATCCCTGTTGAAGGGTGGGCCGTCCCGGCTCCGCTGGTCTGCTGAGGCTGACCTGGCCTTCAGTAGACTGCGGGGTCTGTTCACCTCATTTCCGGTACTGGCCCATCCTGATCGATCACTACCGTACGTAGTGGAGGTGGATGCGTCCGAGGTAGGGATAGGCGCTGTTCTATCCCAACACTCGGGCATGCCACCCAAGCTCCACCCCTGTGTCTTCTTCTCTAAGAAGCTCAGCCCGGCGGAGCAGAACTACGACGTTGGTGATCGGGAGCTGTTGGCTGTTGTCTGAGCTTTGACTGTGTGGTGGCATTGGCTCGAAGGGGCAAAACACCCTTTCCTCGTCTGGACGGACCACCGTAACCTGGAGTTCATCCGGGAAGCGAGGACGCTGAATCCTCACCATGCCATGTGGGCCCTATTCTTCACCCGGTTTGATTCCGGGTACAAAGAACGTGAAGGCATACGCACTGTCCCGGCTGTAAGACACAGAGGAGAGGCCCAGAGACAACACCCCCATACTCCCAGCCTCCTGCATTGTGGCACCGGTAGTATGGGCGATGGACGCGGATATAGAACAGGCATTATGCACAGATCCATCTCCACCGCAGTGTCCAGCTGGGATGCGGTACGTGCCTGCTCTTATCCGTGATCTTCTGGGCACACACGTCACCTCCTCTGGTCACCCAGGTATCGGTTGTACAGTGCGCTGCTTGATCTCCTCCTGCTCGGTGTGCGCCCAGAGTAAGGCACCTAGGCACCTCCCAGCGGGTAAGCTACAACCTTTACCAGTTCCACACCTTAGTATTGATTTTTTGACTGATCTCCCCCTCTCCCCAGGTAACACCACCATCCTGGTTGTTGTGGACCGCTTCTCCAAGTCCTGCCGCCTCCTTCCTCTGCTCGGTCTCCCCACGGCCCTGCAGACTCACGTCTTCCGGCACTATGGGGTGCCAGAGGATATAGTGTCCGACCGAGGTCCCCAGTTCACGTCCAAGGTTTGGAAGGCGTTGATGGAACGTCTGGGGGTCTCAGTCAGCCTGACCTCTGGGTTCCACCCCGAGTCAAATGGGCAGGTGGAACGGGTAAATCAGGATGTGGGTAGGTTCCTGCGGTCCTATTGCCAGGACCGGCCGGGGGAATGGTCGGTGTTCTTGACCTGTGCAGAATTTGCCCAGAACTCTCTCCGCCACTCCTCTACTAATCTAACACCATTCCAATGTGTTTTAGGTTACCAACCGGTTCTGGCACCGTGGCACCAGAGCCAGACCGAGGCTCCTGCGGTGGATGACTGGTTTCGGCGCGTGGAGGAGATGTGAGACGCAGCCCACGTTCACCTCCAGCGCGCCGTGCATTGTCAGAAGGCGAACGCTGACCATCACCGCAGTGAAGCCCCGGATCGGGTCTGGCTCTCGACCCGGAATCTGCCCCTCCGACCTGCCCTGCCGGAAGCTGAGCCCGCGGTTTGTGGGGCCGTTCAAAGTCCTGAGGAGAATCAACGAGGTCACGTTTAGGTTATTACTTCCCCCTGATTACCGTATTAACCCCTCATTTCATGTGTCTCTCCTCAGGAGTCTGAGGTGCGGGAGGTTCCTCCACCTCCTCTGGACATCGAGGGGGCCCTGGCATACTCGGTCCTTTCCATCCTGGTTTCGAGGCATCAGGTAGGGGGCCTTCAGTACCTTGTGGAGTGGGAAAGGTACGGTCTGGAGGAATGGTGCTGGGTTCCGGTGAGGGATATCCTCTATCCCTCCCTGTTGCGGGATTTCCACCGTCGCCATCCGGCTCGCACTTCTCCGCATCCTCCTGGCCGTCCCCGAGGCTGGGGTTAGTGCGTTGCTGGAGCTGCGCGTCGGGGGGGTGGGGGGGGGGGGTACGGTCACGACTTCGGCCGAGGCCGCCTACCCTCCTTGTTCGGGCAGGCTTTGGCGTTCGTCGTCACCGACATACTAACCACTGCCGCCCCAATCATCATCACAATTGTCTTGTCTTGTCAATCACACACACCTGGTTCCTATCCCCTAATTAGCCTCTGCCCCCTTGTCGTTGTGGGTGATTGTTATTTGTGAGAGTAGTGTAGCTCGGTGGAGCTACTCCTAACATATTGTTGCTAGGGTAGATTTTCCCCTGTGCCTATGTATTATTGGATATCCATTACAGTGTATTTGCCAGGAATGATAGTTTCCCCTGTGCCTGTTTCGTTGATCGCTATTTGAGCGAATTTGTGTGTCTACGAAGGAATAAACTCTGTATTCGGTGATTACCCTCCTGAGCCTGACTCCTTTCCATCACACTCATCACATGCACACATGTGGCTATTCTGTGTTGAGCGGTAAACTTAATTTTGAGTTAATTATGCAATTTTAGTTGTGATTGAAACGTTTGGCTATGTGTTTTGATTTACATTCTAAGGCTGCATGATGGGACTCTAATGATGATTTGAAAAAAGTCGCAAGCTGCAGACATTTCATCAGTCTCTCATTCACAATTTGCAAGCACTTGATATTATTCTCACCAGGTCTCAAATTTCCCGGTGGCATACCCCTTGTGTGGCCGTAATACCCCCTTTGGGCTCCAGAGTGGCGCAGCGGTCTAAGGCACTGCATCTCAGTGCTTGAGGCGTCACTACAGACCCCCTGGTTCAAATTCCAGGCTGTATCACAACCAGCCATAATTGGGAGTCCCATAGGGCGGTGCACAATTGTCCCAGCGTCGTCCGGGTTTGGCCGGTGTAGACCGTCATTGTAAATAAGAACTGACTTGCCTAGTTAAATAAAGGTTAAATCAATAAAAAATATATCAAATCCATGCCTTTTGCACTTGGCCGTTGTGCCCTTGGGCTGAATATAGTAGGCTAATTATAGTTCCCTTCTCCCGGCTGCAGTGCTCTGAAGCACCTCTTACTCACATGTCTCTTTTAGATGTAGCCAATGCCCGTCACGTGATCAGGTCCTCCGAGGCGCATATTGAAGATATTAGAACTGTCCACATTTAGCCTACTTTTCGTCAGCCAACAACATGAATAGGCCTAAAGAACAGCAAAAGCACTAGCCTATGTCAATCTACTATCCCCCATAGTACAAAAGATGAGCTATTCTATTGGTCATCTTGTCCTTCTGTGCAATAAATAAATATTCCAAACATACTCTGGGACAGTTGTGGGATGCGCTAGATTCCAAATTAATACAACCACTCGCATCAAAAAACATTTAAAAAGCAATAAGGCTGATCATTTAGCTTAAAATGTTGATAGACTATTAGGCCATTTATTCACATTATAAGCACAACAACGTGCACACAGCTGTAGGCTATAAGCGCGAATGTTCCAAAATGCAATCAATTAACGGGAAAACACTGTTCTCGAAAGTGACGGCAAATGCGATTATGCATGTAATGCTTTATTATAAAGGTGAATTTTTATGATGAAAATGATCTTCCCCAAACTTGAAACTCACGCGCAGCCCATGTATGCCAGTTAGGCTCTACACCGGTTATAAAGCGGATTAATGTGCTTAATTTTAAGACGTTATTTGGCCACTTTAGTTGTGATACAAATTGTATCAAAACATATCCTTGTGTAAATAGCCTGTATTTTGTCTTTTTTCCTATATATTTATCTCACTTTCCATCCTTTAACTAAATATACTTTCCTGCAACCCGCTTCACACAATGTGGAATGGATTCTATTATTTCTTTATACCTTTTATCAAGAACCTACGGTTGAGCTAGCCAGCTAACTAGCTACTTGCTACTGGCCACCGTTAGCGGTCTTCACGACTGTCTGTGGCCTGCACTACCTACCAGCCAGCTCTTGCCAGCTCAAGTCACACACAGCGTGCTATCGACCCAGAGCATATCGGATTTTCTGCCAGAATCACTGAATCACTGGACCTTAACACCGGATCATCGCAACTAGCTAGCTGCAACCGAATGGCTGTTGTTGTTTAATCACCACTTTCCCGACGCACCAGTTAGCCTTGAGCTAGCCTCGAGCCAGGCCCATCTCCCGGCTATCTACCTCTTTGTCAACAGGACGGGACCTCCTAATGTCGACACGGGCCCCGCCGATCCATCACGACTGGTCTGCCGACGTAATCGTCTGATGTGGTTTCAACAGGCTTCCCATTGCGATGACCACGAAGATCCATCTACTAGCCCCGGGCCTGCTAGCACGCGCAATCAACAGCCGTGCGTCCTGCTCGCCTGTGCTGTAGCAGCCTACGAACTGCTCCCGGACTTACCTATTGCTGTTCACTGGACCGTATGATCGCTCAGCTACACAGCTGATGCCTGCTGGACTGTTCCTTTACACGGTACCCCATCCTGTTTATCTGTTCAGCCTCAGCCCAAACTTTCGTCGCCATTACCAGTTGTTGTCTTAGCCCTCTCGAATAACACCTGTGATTGCGTTATGCCTCTCTCCCATGTCAATATGCCTAGCCTATTGCTGTCTGGGTTAGTTCTTATTGTACTATTTCACTGTAGAGATCCCAGTCCCGCTCAACCTGCCCCAGATAGCTCTTTTGTCCCACCCCCCATACATGCGGAGACCGGCTCAATCGTGATCAGTGATGCTATCTCTTTCATCGTTACCCAATGCTTAGGTGTACCTCCACTGTACTCATATCCTTCCATATCCTTGTCTGTACATAATGCCCTGAATCTATTCTACAATGCCCGGAAATCTGCTCCTTTTATTCTCTGTACCCAACGCACAAGAAGACCAGTTCTTAAAGCATTTAGCCGTATCATTATTCTATTCCTTCTCTGTTCCTCTGGTGATGTAGAGGTTAACCCAGGCCCTGTAGCCCCCAGTATCACTCCTACACCACAGGCGCTATCATTTGTTGACTTCTGTAACCGTAAAAGCCTTGGTTTCTTGCATGTTAACTTCAGAAGCCTCCTCCCCAAGTTTGAGTTATTCACTGCATTAGCACACTCTGCCAACCCTGATGTTCTAGCAGTGTCTGAATCCTGGCTTAGGAAGGCCACCAAAAATTCAGAAATGTCCATCCCGAACTACAACATTTTCCATCTAGATAGAACTGCCAAAGGGGGTGGAGTTGCAATCTACTGTAGAGATAGTCTGCAGAGCTCTATCATACTATCCAGGTCTGTGCCCAAACAGTTTGAGCTTCTACTTCTAAAAATCCACCTTTCCAGAAATAAGTATCTCACTGTTGACGCTTGCTACAGACCCCCCTCAGCCCCCAGTTGTGCGCTGGACACCATATGTGAATTGCTTGCCCCCCATCTATCCTCAGAGTTCGTCCTGCTTGGTGACCTAAACTGGGATATGCTTAACACCCCGGCCGTCCTACAATCTAAACTAGATGCCCTCAATCTCACACAAATTATCAAGGAACCTACCAGGTACAACCCTAAATCCGTAAACATGGGCACCTTCATAGATATCATCCTGACTAATTTACCCTCTAAATACACCTCCACTGTCTTCAACCAGGATCTCAGCGATCACTGCCTCATTGCCTGCGTCCGTAATGGGTCCACGGTCAAACGACCACCCCTCATCACTGTCAAACGCTCCCTAAAACACTTCAGCGAGCAGACCTTTCTAATTGACCTGGCCCGGGTATCCTGGATGGATATTGACCTCATTCTGTCCGTAGAGGATGCCTGGATGTTCTTCAAAAGTGCTTTCCTCTCCATCTTAAATAAGCATGCCCCATTCAAAAAATGCAGAACTAAGAACAGATATGGCCCCTGGTTCATCCCAGACTTGACTGCCCTTGACCAGCACTAAAACATCCTGTGGCGTACTGCATTAGCATCGAACAGCCCCCGCGATATGCAACTTTTCAGGGAAGTCAGGAACCAATATACACAATCAGTTAGGAAAGCAAAGGCTAGCTTTTTCAAACAGAAATTTGTATCCTGTAGCACTAACTCCAAAAGGTTTTGGGACACTGTAAAGTCCATGGAGAATAGGAGCACCTCCTCCCAGCTAACCACTAAACTGAGGCTAGGAAACACTGTCACCACAAATAAATCTACAATAATCGAGAATTTCAATAAGCATTTTGCTATGGCTGGCCATGCTTTCCACCTGGCTACACCTACCCCGGCCACCGGCTCTGCACCCGCCGCTGTAACTTGCCCAATACCCCCCCCCCCACCGCTTCTCCTTCACCCAAATTCAGATAGCTGATGTCCTGAAAGAGCTGCTAAATCTGGATCCCTACAAATCAGCTGGGCTAGACAATCTGGACCCTTTCTTTCAAAAATTAGCCGCCGAAATTGTCGCAACCCCTATTACTAGCCTGTTCAACCTCTCTTTCGTATCGTCTGAGATCCCCAGAGATTGGAAAGCTGCCGCGGTCATCCCCCTCTTCAAAGGGGGTGACATTCTAGATCCATCCTGCCCTGCCTTTCGAAAGTATTTGAAAGCCAAGTTAACAAACAGATCACCAACCATTTCGAATCCCACCGTACCTTCTCCGCTATGCAATCTGGTTTCCGAGCTGGTCATGGGTGCACCTCAGCCACGCTCAAGGTCCTAAACGATATAATAACCGTGATCGATAAAAGACAGTACTGTTTAGCAGACTAAATAGCCTTGGTTTCTCAAATGACTGCCTCGCCTGGTTCACCAACTACTTCTCAGATGGAGTTCAATGTGTCAAATCGGAGGGCCTGTTGTCTGGACCTCTGGCAGTCTCTATGGGGGTGCCACAGAGTTCAATTCTCGGGCCAACTCTATTCTCTGTGTATATCAATGATGTCGCTCTTGCTGCTGGTGACTCTCAGATCCACCGCTACGCAGAAGACACCATTTTGTATACGTCTGGCCCTTCATTGGACACTGTGTTAACAAACCTCCAAACGAGCTTCAATGCCATACAACACTCCTTCCGTGGCCTCCAACTGCTCTTAAACGCTATTAAAACTAAATGCATGCTCTTCAATCGAATGCTGCTTGCACCCGCCCGCCCGACTAGAATCACTACTCTCGGCGGGTCTGACTTAGAATATGTGGACAACTACAAATACCTAGGTGTCTGGTTAGACCTTAAACTCTCCTTCCAGACTCACATTAAGCAACTCCAATCCAAAGTTAAATATAGAATCGGCTTCCAATTTCGCAACAAAGCCTCCTTCACTCATGCTACTAAACATGCCCTCGTAAAACTGACTATCCTACCGATCCTTTACTTCGGCGTTGTCGTTTACAAAATAGCTTCCAACACTCTACTCAGCAAATTGGATGTAGTCTATCACAGTGCCATCCGTTTTGTCACCAAAGCCCCATATACTACCCACCATTGTGACCTGTACGCTCTCGTTGGCTGGCCCTCACTACATATTAGTTGCCAAATCCACTGGCTCCAGGTCATCTATAAATTACTTCTAGGCAAATCCCAGCCTTATCTTAGCTCATTGGTCACCATAGCAACACCCACCCGTACTATGCGTTCCAGCAGGTATATCTCACTGGTTATCCCCAAAGCCAACACCTCCTTTGGCCACCAATCCTTCCAGTTCTTTGCTGCAAATGACTGGAACGAACTGCAAAAATCTCTGAAGCTGGAGACACTTATCTCCCTCACTAACTTTAAGAATCAGTTATCAGAGCAGCTTACTGATCACTGCACCTGTACACAGCCCATCTGTAATTAGCCCACCGAAGTACCTCAGCCCCATATTGTTATTTACATTGTTATTTATTTTGCTCATTTGCACCCCAGTATCTCTATTTGCACATCATCTTCTGCACATCTATCACTCCAGTGTTAATACAAAATTGTAATTATTTTCACTATGGCCTATTTATTGCCTTACCTCCATAACTTACTACATTTGCACACACTGTATATAGATTTTCTACTGCGTTATTGACTGTACGTTTTGTTTATTCCATATGTAACTCTGTGTTGTTGTTGTTTTTATTGCACTGCTTTGCTTTATCTTGGCCAGGTCGCAGTTGTAAATGAGAACTTGATCTCAACTGGCTTACCTGGTTAAATAAAGGTGAAATAAAAATATAGGTCGGTAGGCTAGGCTACATGAGGTGTGCGACTTTGATTTGAAAAAAGTTGCAAAAAAAGGTATGTGCTGTTTCTTGCCTTAATGCACAAGCTGGGCATCATTCACAAGTGATAGGCTAATATTGTCACCCATCAGACTATTCTTAATTTAATGTTGTCTTTACATATACTAAATAATATATGTGTGAAATTAGTTTTGATTTAGAATGGACCATTATCATGCACCTATCTCGGAACAGTGGCATGGGAAAAAAATACATAGCGAAGGAGGACGCTTTTCCCGTGGTTCATTTTCATGCCAGCCAGGTATGCTATGTTAAAGCGAAGCAATGTGCTTAATATTAGGAAAGTTGATAAATAAAATGTAATAGGCCTAGCCTACGTGACTGAGTCCTTGCTAGCACACGTGACTGCTCTTCTGAAAAACATCACACTTCCGCGTTGTTGTGCTGCTGTGCTGTTTGTTGCGACTTGGCTACCTGCCAAACTTTTTTTGTTTTACTTTTAATAACAGTTTAATCAAAAATCCTTGCTCAACTTTTTTCATTATATTTTTTCACCCCAGACGTTTTAGTACCTGGATACCAACAACCGAGCCAGGCTACCAAGAGCTCAACTCATACAACACTCTCTATAGAACTACTAAAGACACTGGGGACACTGGGGACACAGCTCTGAGAGACTACACCAAACGTTAACACGCAGCCGGGCTGGTGCATAGCAAGGAACAGCCCGCGACCTGTAACTGACAACTGACCCACTGCGCTTCTCTCTCGCTCTCCACATTCAACGAGAGACAGACAACGACACAGTTGTGCGGGGCGCTGGTAGGGGCGTTCGCGGCAATGGAGGGATTATCTAAGTCCCTGGCGGTGCTGGGAAATGTTTGTTCCCTTGGATTGTCTACGTTCAGCAGTAAAAACTCCTTTGAATCTGCTGGGGTGTATAATCTGCGACATGATCGTAGTTGTCACGGGGAACGGTCCGATGGATACCTTCATTTGTGAAACATTTATTGAACTTGATGCAGCTAGAGAAAGGATTATTACTCTTCATGAAGAAATAATAAATTTGACCAAGCGCCTTGAACTGAATAAGGATTCCATGAGACTATCGGCATCTTTAAATGCTTCCTATCAAAACATCCAAGAGGATCATAATGGGACCTTCTTGCACTTTAATACATTTCCGCCACTTCACCCCTTTACTAGCTTGAACCAGAAAATGGCTGCTCATTATTCGACTCCAGGTGAGTGTAAATGGATGCGTGTCGGAACCAGAAAGAAGGAAAATAATCATTCTCGGCGCGCTTGCCTTCTTCTCCCACGTCCAGACTTAAGACTTTCAAATCGCTTTGAGACCCTGTACCAGCTGTCTTCTGCCGGCAACTTGGGTGTTCCCTCCATGGCTGTGGATGTCCCTCCAGCTACCTCTCCCTGTCCTAATCAATCAACTGCCTGGGCACAGCCTGAACCACCACGGCCCCACTCCACTGGGCCGTGCTCTCTGGATCAGAACTCTGTCCCTTTGTTGTTTGTGGCCTGCATGCAGCCAGCATCTCAGCAGCCCTCTTCTCAGGTGAGTTCTGTGGCTCTGGCCTCGCAATCAGCTTCGAGACACGGCAGAGGCCGGATCATTCCGGCTATTGTGATAGCGAGTTTGATGGTGAGGCATACAGTGGGGAAAAAAAGTATTTAGTCAGCCACCAATTGTACAAGTTCTCCCACTTAAAAAGATGAGAGAGGCCTGTAATTTTCATCATAGGTACACGTCAACTATGCCAGACAAAATGAGAAAATACATTCCAGAAAAATCACATTGTAGGATTTTTAATGAATTTATTTGCAAATTATGGTGGAAAATAAGTATTTGGTCAATAAAAAAAGTTTCTCAATACTTTGTTATATACACTTTGTTGGCAATGACACAGGTCAAACGTTTTCTGTAAGTCTTCACAAGGTTTTCACACACTGTTGCTGGTATTTTGGCCCATTCCTCCATGCAGATCTCCTCTAGAGCAATGATGTTTTGGGGCTGTCGCTGGGCAACACGGACTTTCAACTCCCTCCAAAGATTTTCTATGGGATTGAGATCTGGAGACTGGCTAGGCCACTCCAGGACCTTGAAATGCTTCTTACGAAGCCACTCCTTCGTTGCCCGGGCGGTGTGTTTGGGATCATTGTCATGCTGAAAGACCCAGCCACGTTTCATCTTCAATGCCCTTGCTGATGGAAGGAGGTTTTCACTCAAAATCTCACGATACATGGCCCCATTCATTCTTTCCTTTACACGGATCAGTCGTCCTGGTCCCTTTGCAGAAAAACAGCCCCAAAGCATGATGTTTCCACCCCCATGCTTCACAGTAGGTATGGTGTTCTTTGGATGCAACTCAGCATTCTTTGTCCTCCAAACACGACGAGTTGACTTTTGACCAAAAAGTTATATTTTGGTTTCATCTGACCATATGACATTCTCCCAATCCTCTTCTGGATCATCCAAATGCAGTCTAGCAAACTTCAGACGGGCCTGGACATGTACTGGCTTAAGCAGGATTTGAGTCCCTGGCGGCGTAGTTTGTTACTGATGGTAGGCTTTGTTACTTTGGTCCCAGCTCTCTGCAGGTCATTCACTAGGTCCCCCCGTGTGGTTCTGGGATTTTTGCTCACCGTTCTTGTGATCATTTTGACCCCACGGGGTGAGATCTTGCGTGGAGCCCCAGATCGAAGGATATTATCAGTGGTCTTGTATGTCTTCCATTTCCTAATAATTGCTCCCACAGTTGATTTCTTCAAACCAAGCTGCTTACCTATTGCAGATTCAGTCTTCCCAGCCTGGTGCAGGTCTACAATTTTGTTTCTGGTGTCCTTTGACAGCTCTTTGGTCTTGGCCATAGTGGAGTTTGGAGTGTGACTGTTTGAGGTTGCGGACAGGTGTCTTTTATACTGATAACAAGTTCAAACAGGTGCCATTAATACAGGTAACGAGTGGAGAACAGAGGAGCCTCTTAAAGAAGAAGTTACAGGTCTGTGAGAGCCAGAAATCTTGCTTGTTTGTAGGTGACCAAATACTTATTTTCCACCATAATTTGCAAATAAATTCATTAAAAATCCTACAATGTGATTTTCTGGAGAAAAAAAATCTCAATTTGTCTGTCATAGTTGACGTGTACCTATGATGAAAATTACAGGCCTCTCTCATCTTTTTAAATGGGAGAACTTGCACAATTGGTGGCTGACGAAATACTTTTTTTCCCCACTGTATATCTGTACCTGGGGCAAAGACTTTGTGTTTTCCTGGTGCAAACGTTCAGGATATCACCAGGCTGCTCCCAGAGGCTGTGCGTCAGTCACCAGGGGCTAATACTGTCATGGTTCATGTGGTGTCGAATTACATTATTAAGGGCAGCTCAGAACAGCTGAAGATGGATTTTAAAGAACTGATTGGGTCACTAATTGACACAAACAAATGCCCCATAATATCTGGCCCTCTGCCCTCCCTTAATCATGGCATTGAACAGTTCAGCAGACTTTTAGCCCTCCATAAGTGGCTAACAGACCATTGCAGCTCTGTGGGTATAACATTTATTGACAATTTCGATACCTTCTGGAAACAAAGCTCATATTATAAGGAGGATGGGATCCACCCAAATCATTTGGTTTCCTGGATCCTTTCACATCATTATAAGGCTGTGTTGAGACAATGACTTATCATTGACCCAAGCGCAGCTCATTTAATCCCTACCATTGTGTCGCTGAGTTGTCATAATGCTTCAGCAAATGTACATTATCCCAGGGGCGTTGGATGACAATTTATGTCCCTCTTACTGCCCTGAATGCCTCTGCTGATCCTACAGGTATTGTATGCAGTAATCATATACCTATGAACCAGAGTTATACTGTTAGCACTGAGGATGTGTGCCCAAGCACGAAGTCCACTGTGTGCAACTCACCCTGCACTAACATAAATAACTCAAGCATGTATACCTCTGCTAAGCTTCCCTGTAAAGCAATTAAAACATTCAAGTATCTCAGAAAAGTGTTAAAAATAGCCCACGTTAACATGTGTAGCTTAAGAAACAAGGTTCATGAAATCAATAATTTGCTAGTAACAGATGACATTCATATTCTGACAATCTCTGAAACTCACTTAGATAATACCTTTGAATGCCAAAGCTGGAGATGTGGCTGTTTATATTCAGAACCACATTCCTGTAAAGCTTAGAGAGGATATCATTATAAATACTGTTGAAGTAATATGGCTACAAGTTCAGCTGCCTCACCTAAAGCAACATTTTATTTATTTTTTATTTTTACATTGGATAAAAGTAGAGACTCAGAGCTAGAAAATGGTATATCATACACTACAGTTGAGGAACAATGAGAAAGTAATTCTGCTTTGAAAGTTGATAAACTTGTAACCTCACTTTTGAGAAAATGGCAGTTTGATGATTTGGTACCAACTGGAGAGCTCCTCTTTGTCTACACCCATTCAGCATCGCTCACATCCTTTCAAGCTTTAGCCCCACCCATCTCTTTAAGGATTCACGTGAGGCGATGTACTAAACAACCAAAGATTTCAAGACTAAAGGCTAGTTTATACTACGGGTGGGGTCGTAAATTGAATCTGGAGTGCCAGAGTATGCTCTGGGCATTTGTAAACTCAGAGCGTTGTCAGATTGGCCGTTCGTAAACTCGGAGCATACACTGGACGCTCTGGCCAAAAAGTAGGGTTGATCTGAGCGTTCTGAACAGCAGTCAAGCACCTAAGCTAACTGACTAACGTTGGCTAGCTTGCTAGCTACTTCCAGACACAAATGAGAGAACAGCTCATTCTGACCATTTTACTCGCCCTAGCAGAGCTGTTTAGGCTGTTTTTATGTTACCCAGAGCATTGGTGACTGCAACTGTGCTGCTGGCAACACTTTATTCACACTTTTTTTGCCAATGTTTACTGACACTGGCCATATTCAACGGGTGTTGAGGGTTCGTAAATTTGTCAGTTATTCTGCGCTCTGGCACACTTAGACGAGAGTGCTCTGAAATCGGAGTAGATAACCAGAGCGAATTTAGTTGTCACAGTGACATCTCGAACATTCTATTGAAATGGTTATTTGCATAGTGGAGTCTTTTGTTTGGATATGTAGCTAGCTAGCTAGCTAGCTAAACAATTAACCATAATCCCAACTCATAACGTTACTACCCTGCATGAATATGCAGGTAGCTAACCAACCAGGTTCAATGTTAGCTAGTTAACATTAGGCTATAACTAGCAATGCAAATGTCTCTGAGATACAAATAATACTACCACACAGATCATACACGTAATGTTAACTAGCTAGTCAGCCAGCTAACATTAGCTAGGTAGCTAACAGTACACTTTAACTTTAAATGAAAACGACTTTCTGACAAAATAGAAATGTGTAATATCTGAAAATGTAGCTAGTTAGACTCTCTTACCTGTATACATTGATGGACGCTTCTCCCACTCTGTCACGGATGCCATGGTTGCCTTTAGTTTGAAGATATAATCCGGAGTCTTCTATGTTCTCTTTTCGACTACGTCTGCATATTTGCAATCAAACTGCAGTATTTTCTCCGTCTCCTTAGCTATCATCCTCTAGTTCCACTGATTTCCAAACTCGGTTCTCCAGAAAGTGGAGAGCAACACCTATGCAGTTCCACTACGTGATATCTTTCAAAAAAGCCACGTTAGAAAGGATTACCTACACATACTGACCACCTCATATTATGGACAGAAGTGTGCTCAACATTACAGACCAATTCAAACTCATCTCTCGGCATGTCCAGCCACTCATTATCTTAGCCAATCATGGCTAGCGGGAAGGTTGCTGTCTTTTTCCATGGCTAAACCAACTAGGCTCATCATTTAACAATTGTATTCATATTTACAGATTTGTTACAAGTTTGTTTTTAAGGCACATGAAAGTTCACATGTTCCAGAAGGCATTTCTGCCAAAAAAACTGATTTTGATTTTTACAAAAAGTTTACGTTCAAATGGCGCTCCTGTGAAGTAGTGACGCACGACATACGCCTAGTTTCCTGAAACTAGTCACATATTGATACAACAGTAGCTAGGATGGGGAGAAGTCTGTCCATAATAAAGCGCTGCTCAGCATTCTTAACAGCTTTATCGACAAGGCAGGTCCTACAGGCCCCTTTGTCGCACCTGGACTACTGTTCAGTCATGTGGTCAGGTGCCACAAAGAGGGACTTACGAAAATTCTAATTGGCTCAGAACAGGGCAGCACAGCTAGCCCTTGGATGTACACAGAGAGCTAACAATAATATGCATGTCAATCTCTCCTGTGTCAAAGTGGAGGAGAGATTGACATGTTGAATGCACCGAGTTGTCTGTTTGAACTACTGGCACACATCTCGGACACCCATGCATACCCCACAAGACATGCCACCATAGGTTTCTTCACAGTCCCCAAGTCCAGAACAGACTATGGGAGGCGTACAATTCTGACTACATGGAACTTTATTCCACATAAAGGAACTCATGCAAGCAGTAAAATTTGATTTAAATAACACCTTATGGAACAGCAGGCACTGTGAAGCAACACAAACATAGGCACAGACACATGCATACAAACACACAATAAGATACACACTATACACACAAGTACACATGGATTTTGTGTTGTAGATATGTGGTAATAGAGTAGGGGCCTGAGGGCACATACTTGATATGTTGTGAAATCTGTTATGAATGTATTGTAATGTTTTAAAAAATGTATAACTGCCTTAATTTTGCTGGACACCTTGGCAGCAGCTAATGGGGATCCATAATAATATACAAATACAAACACAATTAAAAAGCTGATGGGATCCTCCTCTTTTTAACAGAGGCCATCAAAACTCTGTTTTCTCACGCAATTGCATAGCCCATAGAAATGTTGTGCAACATGGGCACTCATGAGGTGTTTGATTAGATTTTTGATTAGATTTGCATTGATGTCAGAGTGAATATAGGGACAATAGAGTGCTGAGTACCAGGCAGTTAGCAAGTTTGGTAGGCTACTAATGACCATCAGCAGCATCAGAGCTTGGAGAAGCCTAATTACCATGACTAAATGGTCACTTGGAATTTGACTGCCGTCATGACTCGTGACCGCCGGTGTGGCGGTAATACGGTCACCGTAACAGTCATACAAGGAATTAAATTTGACAATTTACCCCACCTCATGAATCAGTTGTAACAGGGCTTGGGGTGAAATGTAACAGCTTAAAAAAATGTGTGTGTGTATGAAAGAGTTTGAGAGAGAGAGATTGGTGTGTGTGTGTGGAGTGGTGTGTGTGAGAGCAATTAACCGTCCATTAACTGCCTTTCTCAACTAAACAACAACATCTGAACTAAACAACTAAATGTTTGTGGTGTGTGTGTGTGTGTGTGTGTGTTAGTGAATGTTGGACATGTTCTTACAACTAACCCTTACCCTTGCAGCCATTAGCCAGTTTACATTTTAGCTACGTTACATCAAATATATCTACACACACTGGTTAGAAACCTGATATAAGTTTGGTGAATGTAATTATAAAGCAGGTGATGCCATCACAACAACAATTAGGTACAAAATAAATACTTTATTACGTGAAAATCTGCAGAGTCTATCACAGGGTCTTGCTTCTTCACTTGAGGGTTGAGGACTAAACTGAGCATGTGCACGGTGATTCACATGATTCTAGCTTGTTCCTGATTGGAGATAGAGAGTGTTACAACTATCCCGTGTTATAACCATCCTCGGTCTCCGTTACGATACAGCACAGAGAAGCAGGTGAAATGTTATAGCGATATTTTGACATTCATAGGCGAGAGACTTGCTTTGATAATGTCATCTATGGATTACAGAATAAAATTAGGAATTCTCATGCAAAACAGGATTTAGGATTTGGGGTTTCAGTGGGATTGTGAATGGATAGGAAAGTAGCCTAAGATTTAGGACAGGCATAAGCGATAATTAGTGGTCGCTTAGGGCCCTAGGCCGCTAGGGGACCGCCAACCCAGGAATACGTTGGGGTCTCAACTTACTGTTGAGAGTTAGAATAGTAGGATACACAAGGTGCAAGTTCAAAATTTGGTTGTGCATCAGCAGTTTTTCTCTTGTTATGTCAGTCACTGACAGTCACTCAATTAGCCATGCCAGCTAACAATTTTTTGATTCGTAAATTAGTCAGCTATCTAAACTTGCAGTAATCATGGGCAAATACCTACCGGTCATGCAAGACACGTGTCCAGGGGCCCTGACCTCCAGGGGGACACCATTGATTTTGTTAGCCACTCTCACTCAGATATAATTAAGATGGCATAATTCATGGAATAATGTGTAGAATTGCTTTTCAAAGCTTTTCATGGCTACAGATCTGAGTGCTACGGGGAGATAGTCCTTTAGACAGGTTACCTTGACGTTCTTGGGGACAGGGACTATGGTGGTCTGCTTGAAACATGTAGCTCGTCTGGTACGCTCGCGTCACTGGGCAGCTCGTGGCTGGGGTTCCCTTTGTAATCTGTGATAGTTTGCAAGCCACATCCGACGAACGTAGAGCAGGTGTAGTAGGATTAGATTTTAGTCCTGTATTGACGCTTTGCCTGTTTGATGGTTAATGGGAGGGAGTAGCGGGAATTCTAATAAGCATCCAGATTAGTGTCCGCACTCCTTGAAAGCGGCAGCTCTAGCCTTTAGCTCAGTGCGGATGTTACCTGTAATCCATGACTTCTGGTTGGGATATGTACTTACGGTCACTGTGGGGATGACATCATCGATACACTTATTAATGAAGCCGGTTACTGATGTGGTAAACTTCTCAATGCAATTGGATGAATCCGGGAACATATTCCAGTTGCGCTAGCAAAGAAGTCCTATAGCTTAGCATCCGCTTCACTGGTACTTCACTGGTACTTCCTGTTTGAGCTTTTGCTTGTAAGCAGGAATCAGTAGGATAGAGTTATGGTCAGATTTGCCAAATGGAAGGAGAGCTTTGTATGCATTTCTGTGTGTGGAGTAAAGTTGATCAAGAGAGTTTTTTCGCCTCTAGTTGCACACGTGACATGCTGGTAGAACTGAGGTAAAGCGGATTTCAGTATCCTTCATAAAAATCACTGGCCACTAGGTGCGCTGCTTTTGGATGAGCATTTTCTTGTTTGCTTATGGCCCTATACAGCTCGTTGAGTGCGTTCTTATTGCCAGCATCGACTACATTGACTTTGTAGGTGGAGGCTGACACCCCCTGACTGTTTCAATCCAAGGGGCGGTTCCACTGATTTCCGTATGCATCACATCTGTCTTTGGGCATTTTGAAAGGAGGGGTTCTTTAAAGGTAAACTTCACCGCTAGACACTATTTGGGATGTTTTTCCAGTCTCCCTACATAATTATGAGTGATAAGAGGGTGTTTCAGACATGATTATGCAGTATAACTGTATTTTTTTGTGTTGAATTGATTGAGTCATGTTTTGAAGCAATTATTGTGGTCTTTGTGTTTCACGATTGCACGATCACATGATCATACGAGTAGATATGATTGTCCTTGTTCAATAGAGCCATTGGACTTGTGTCAATGATTGTCCTATCTGCCAGGACATTGCAGGATATCTAGGTTGACTCATTTTCCCTGGCTTCGTAAAGACTGCAGCCTGACGGGAGCCATACTTCATTGTTCCCATCCAGGTTCATGGGAGCTACAGTATGTTACCGTGCACTGTCTATCCAAGACTGCTAAATCATTTGCTAGAATGGCTTCTTCCGATGCTTCCTCTTTCCAAGAAGAGCTGGATGACAAAACATTTGTTGTTGTTCTTTTACATAGGAACATGCAGCCCTATTTATTTAAGCCGGATTACACTGAAGAGGAGTTGAGACAGCGAGAAAAATAATTGCGAGACCAGCTGGTCCAGGACTCAGGAGGGTAAATGATAAACAAGTAAGTTGTTTTGATGTCGGTAGCTAGCTAGCAGTGTTGTTCAGTACAGTATAATTTGGTCATCGATTCGGCCATAACGGGGCTTTCTAGAACCACTACTGTCACGATCGTCTGAAGAAGCGGACCAATACGCAGCGCGTGGAGTGAACATGATGACTTTATTAAATAAAGCAACCACAAAAACAACAAATGACGATAGTGAAGTCCTCTGTAACACTGACAGAAACATGGAACAAAAACCCACCAACACACAGTGAAACCACAACCGTTTAAATATGGCTCCCAATCAGAGATAACGAGCCGACAGCTGACACTCGTTACCTCCGATTGGGAGTCATATGACTAATCACCAAACATGAAATGAACAACTAGAAACCAACATAGAAATACACCCAAAAGAAAATGAACAACCCTGGCTCAATACTCAAAGTCCATGGAGCCAGAGTGTCACAGTACCCCCCCCTAAATGTGCGAACTCCGGGCGCACCAACATACAGTCTAGGGGAGGGTCTGGGTGGGCGTCTGTCCATGGTGGCGGCTCTGGCACTGGTCGTGGTCCCCACCCCACCATAGTCACTACCCGCTTACGTAGCCTCCTCCAAATGACCATCCCCCAACTAAACCCCACCGGATTAAGGGACAGCACTGGACTAAGAGGCATCACCGGACTCAGGGGCAGCACCGGACTAAGGGGCAGCACCGGGCTAAGGGGCAGCACCGGGCTAAGGGGCAGCACCGGACTAAGGGGCAGCACCGGACTGAATGGCGGATCCTGGCTGGCTGGCTCTGGCGGATCCTGGCTGGACGGCTCTGGCGGATCCTTGCTGGACGGCTCTGGCGGATCCTGGCTGGACGGCTCTGGCGGATCCTGGCTGGACGGCTCATGGCTGGCTGACGGATCTGGCTGCTCATGGCTGGCTGACGGATCTGGCTGCTCATGGCTGGCTGACGGACCTGGCTGCTCATGGCTGGCTGACGGATCTGGCTGCTCATGGCTGGCTGACGGATCTGGCTGATCCTGTCTGGCGGAAGGCTCTGGCTGATCCTGTCTGGCGGAAGGCTCTGGCTGATCCTGTCTGGCGGAAGGCTCTGGCTGATCCTGTCTGGCGGAAGGCTCTGGCTGATCCTGTCTGGCGGAAGGCTCTGGCTGATCCTGTCTGGCGGAAGGCTCTAGCGGCTCCTGTCTGGCGGAAGGCTCTAGCGGCTCCGGTCTGGCGGGACGGCTCTGAAGGCTCATGGCAGACGGGCGGCTTTGCAGGTTCAGTACAGACGGGCGGCTTTAGCGCCCGTTGGGCAGACGGGCAGTTCAAGCGCCCCGTTGGGCAGACGGGCAGTTCAGGCGCCGTTGGGCAGACGGGCAGTCCAGGTGCCGTTGGGCAGACGGGCAGTTCAGGCGCCGTTGGGCAGACGGGCAGTTCAGGCGCCGTTGGGCAGACGGGCAGTTCAGGCGCCGTTGGGCAGACGGGCAGTTCAGGCGCCGTTGGGCAGACGGCAGACTCTGGCCGTCTGAGGCGCACCTTAGGCCTGGCGCGTAGTGCCGGAACTGGAGGTACCGGGCTGAGGACACGCATCTCAGGGCTAGTGCGGGGAGAAGGAACAGGCCGGACCGGGCTGGCGACGCGCACCGTAGACTTGGTGCGGGTGGCAGGAACAGGCCGGACCGGGCTGGCGACGCGCACCGTCAGTTTGGTGCGAGTGGCAGGAACAGGCCAGGTCGGGCTGGCGACGCGCACCGTAGACTTGGTGCGGGTGGCAGGAACAGGCCGGGTCGGGCTGGCGACGCGCACCGTAGACTTGGTGCGGGTGGCAGGAACAGGCCGGACCGGGCTGGCGACGCGCACCGTATCCCTGGTGCGAGTGGCCGGAACAGGCCGGGTCGGGCTGGCGACGCGCACCGTATCCCTGGTGCGAGTGGCCGGAACAGGCCGGGCCGGGCTGTCGACGCACACCGTATCCTTGGTGCATGGAGCAGGAACAGGCCGGGCAGGGCTGTCGACGCACACCGTATCCTTGGTGCGTGGAGCAGGAACAGGCCGGGCTGGGCTGGCGACGCACACCGTGGGCTTGGTGCGTGGAGCAGGAACAGGCCGGGCTGGGCTGGCGACGCACACCGTAGGTTCTGTGCGTGGAGCAGGAACAGGCCGGGCTGGGCTGGCGACGCACACCGTGGGCTTGATGCGTGGAGCAGGAACAGGCCGGGCAGGGCTGTCGACGCACACCGTATCCTTGGTGCGTGGAGCAGGAACAGGCCGGGCTGGGCTGGCGACGCACACCGTAGGTTCTGTGCGTGGAGCAGGAACAGGCCGGGCTGGGCTGGCGACGCACACCGTGGGCTTGATGCGTGGAGTAGGAACAGGCCGGTCCGTACTGGGAACACACACCACTGGCTTTAACTGGGGATCAGGAACGGGCCGGACCGGACTGGTAACACACATCAGTCTCTCACGCCGTGCCGCAACAACTTCCCTTCCTCTACTCGCCAATGGCTCCCGTAATCCGATAGCCTTCTCTCCACGTCTCCCTGTGGCCGCCTCCTGCTGCCCAGCCGCCCAAGCCATGTGCCCCCCAAAAAACTTTTTGGGGTTGCCTCTCGTCCTTCCAACGATGATGGCCCTGCTGACGCCGTTGCTCCTCTCTCGCCAGGGCCTTGATCTTCCCCCAAGGTCCCTTGCCCCCGAGCATGTCCTCCCAGGACCACGATTTGCCCACCTGGGCCATCGCCAGCCTCTCGATCTCCTTACCAGGCGCATCCTCCCATGTCCAGTCTCTTTGCTCCTGGACACGCTGCTTGGTCCTTTTGTGGGGGTGGGTTTTTCTGTCACGATCGTCTGAAGAAGCGGACCAATACGCAGCGCGTGGAGTGAACATGATGACTTTATTAAATAAAGCAACCACAAAAACAACAAATGACGATAGTGAAGTCCTCTGTAACACTGACAGAAACATGGAACAAAAACCCACCAACACACAGTGAAACCACAACCGTTTAAATATGGCTCCCAATCAGAGATAACGAGCCGACAGCTGACACTCGTTACCTCCGATTGGGAGTCATATGACTAATCACCAAACATGAAATGAACAACTAGAAACCAACATAGAAATACACCCAAAAGAAAATGAACAACCCTGGCTCAATACTCAAAGTCCATGGAGCCAGAGTGTCACAACTACAAGCCAAGCTATCCAATTTTAGCTAGCTAGCTAGCTGTGTTGTTTGATTATCCTAAAATGTACTGTATTCTAACGTTATTATGAGCAAAACTGGAGACATGTTTTGATGATGATGGTAAATAAAGGAATGACTTTGACTTGATGACTCATATTAATCTTTGAGTAACTATAACTCTGTGTTGTAGCTAGCTAACTCATATTCTACACCATGCTGCTACAGTAGGAATACAGACAGTACACAACAATTGCCCATGAATGTGTAATAGTGTTTCTGTCTTTCTCTCACAGACAATACTGCTTGGATACAAGAGGAGATGCGAAAGGTCCCATAACAACAAACTTCCCTTGTATCAAAGTGACACCAAACACCTCACTGCACCACCCAAACACACCTTATGCAATTATTCCCTTTGTAGAACTGTAGTATTTATTATTAGCGTTAGTAGTATATTTTACTTCTACTGTATTATGTCATACATTCCCATAACTGTTCTTGCATACTGCTGTCTCCAGAGCAAATAAACTTTGTCTTGAATGCAAGCCATGTCTACTTATTTGCTATATTGACAGACTACTCTACTGTTTTATTAAAACATGTTTACTTGCCAACAAATTAGTTTAAATGATACACCAACTCCCTGCATCATTTGTTTTAGCAGTAAGACTGAAGCTAGTTTATCCAAATATATTAAATATCACAATGAATTGATCAAGAAGTTGAAGTCAACATTTTATTGGTTTCTAATGCAGCTGGAATAATTTAGTCACATGTCAGTACACTTGTAAAAAAGACACAATTATATACTGTACATACAATATGTGAAACAGCTAGCAATATCTAAACCACAATGAAGTTGTGAGCATACTAGGCCTTCACTGAAGAGGAGTTAGCTAGCTAACGGTTAGCTAACATAACCTAATGAAGCTAAGGTTAGTTTGCAAAGTTACAAATCAAATCGCCAGATAGCAGCTGCTTAATTACATTGATATGCTTTGGAATGTCTAGCCAGTGTATTATGAAAGCTAGCTAGCTCGATTTTGGTTTAGATAAACAAATGTTGTTCGCTAGCTAGCTGGTTAGCTAGGTAACATTAGTTACCTTACCGCAGCTTGACTTATTTTCTGCTGCGTTGATGTTGGCTGAATGGATAGCTGTGGGATGAATGGACAGTTGTGGGATGCGATAGATCCCAAATTAATACAATCTTCACATTATAAGTGCAGCAATGCGCACATGATAGTAGGCTATATTATCAAAAGTGACTGCAAATGCAGTTATGCATGTAATGCTTTTATTATAAAGGTGCATTTTTATGGTGAAAATTATCTTCTCCAAACTTGAAACTGCTTATATATGCTAGTTAGGCTCTACACCTCTTGTAAAACGGATTAATGTGCTTAATTTTAAGAAGTTATTTGGCCACTTTAGTTGTGATACAAACCTTATTAAAACATATAGGCCTATGGACTAGGCTACATGAGGTGTGTGACTATGATTAGAAAAACTTGCAAAAAAAGGCATTGTTTCTTAAGCTGGGCATCATTCACAAGTGATAATATATAATTCACAAGTGATAAGCTAATATTGTCACCCATCAGACTTTTCTTGATTTAATCTTGTCTTTGCATATACGAACCATCAAACAGGCAAAGCGTCAATACAAGACTAAGATTGAATCGTACTACACCGGCTCCGACACTCGTCGGATGTGGCAGGGCTTGGAAACTATTACGGACTACAAAGGGAAACACAGCCGCGAGCTGCCCATTGACACAACGAGCCTACCAGACGAGTTAAATTACTTCTATGCTCGCTTTGAGGCAAGCAACACTGAAGCATGGATGAGAGCATCAGCTGTTCTGGACAACTGTGTGATCACTCTCTCCGTAGCCGATATGAGTAAGACCTTTAAACAGGTCAACATTCACAAGAACGCAGGGCCAGACGGATTACCAGGACGTGTACTCCGAGCATGCGCTGACCAACTGGCAAGTATCTTCACTGACATTTTCAACCTGTCCTGTAATACCAACATGTTTCAAGCAGACCACCATTGTCCCTGTGCCCAAGACACTAAGTTAACCTGTCTAAATGACTACCGACCCGTAGCACTCACGTCTGAAGCCATTAAGTACTTTGAAAGGATGGTTATGGCTCACATCAACACCATTATCCCAGAAACCCTAAACAGCTGAATAACCCTTTTAGGTTCTAGAGAGATAGCACCTTTGAAGAAGGTGTATCTGTTCTGTAAAATGGAGGAAAATGCTACAAAAAAAGCTTACTCTATGTGTAATAGTTATTCCTCAAGGCTATTCCATCAAGTTCATTAACTTCTCATTGAACATCAATTAACCACCATAATTGAATTCTGTAGAATGGAATGATCAAATAAAGTGTACAAATTTGATTTGGGTTGATGTTTTAGGGCATAAGACACATGGAAACACACCCAAATTCAAAACATGCACAATGTCAAGACTTCCTCCGAAGCTGCCTCCCCTCCTTGGTCGGGCAGGCTTCGGCGTTCGTCATCACTGGCCTTTTAGCCACTGCCGCTCCATATCTCATCATTCCATTTGTTTTGTCTTGTCAATTACACACACCTGGTTTATATTCCCCTCATTAGTTAATGTATAAGTGTTCCCTCTGCCCCCTTGTCCTTGTGGGTGATTGTTTCATGTGAGATGAGTGTAGCTCGGTGGAGCTACCTGTACTTTGTATTGCTGGGGTATATTTTCCCTGTGTGCCTGTATTTGTTCCAGTGCGCTTGTTTTGCGCACTGGACTGTTGACGCTATCCAGCGTAACTGTGTACTACGGAATAAACTCTGTATTCTGTGATTTACCCACCTGCGCCTGACTCCTTCTAATCACACTCTCACACACAAAATAAACAAAATATCATGATGCTCAGAAAAAGTTACGTATGTCCCCCACCCAACGTCTTCCTTTTACTTTCAAGTCTGTTTTAATCCCAACATAAGCAAGCCAACAAACCCAACACTCCTACATAATGTCCCTTTCCTCATCGGGGGGAGGTTGGGGTGGACAAGCCACAGAGTTATTCTAGCTGCGTGCGGCGGTTCATTCAGTTTGACCCATCCGAGTTGTTCCCCCTTTTGACAACATTGGTTTAAAGGTTATGCTCTAACTGCTCCTGTTTATTCAATTAGCAAAATTCCTTTTGCCCCGTGTTCAGGGTCACCTTTAGCTCTACTGATATGAATATGAATACAGTACATGGTCCCCTTCATATCTTAAAACGGAAGTATGAACTTTACCATTAACAAATGAACAGGGTGAAATAAAAAAACGGACAGGCTGAAATCAACACTGAGAGGCAAATGAATGGCATCACTGTAGTCTCTAGGCCGCTCCGAGTTCAACGATGTGCCCCACTTGACCGTAGCTCGCTCGGGCTGACCGCAGGGACCTTGCAAATAAGGGGACCGGAGTTATTCCTGAGTAGTAGTGATTTCAACATAATTTTGAAATTTTTCGGCCTCTGGGTCACACAGAGACACACCATTTTCGACTATGTCATCGGGGGAGGTGGACAAGCCACAGAGTTATTCTAGCTTTGTGTGGCGGTTCATTCAGTTTGACCCATCCGAGTTGTTCCCTTAGGATAACATGGGTATACATGTAATGCTCTAACTCTGCTTCTGTTTATGCAATTTGCAAAATTCCTTTTGCCACGTGTTCAGGGTCACCTTTAGCTCTACTGATATGAATATGTATACAGTACATGGTCCCCTTCATATACTAAAACAGAAGTATGTCCTTTACTATCAACAAATGAACAGGCTGAAATCAACAAACAGACTTTCTGAAATCAACACTGAGAGGCAAATGAATGGCATCACTGTAGTCTCTATGCCGCTCCGAGTTCAACGAGGTGCCCCACTTGACCGTAGCTCGCTCGGGCTGACCGCAGTGACTGTGCAAATAAATAGGCCCAAAATGAAGCCTGACCTAAATTTATATGCTTTTGGGTGACAGCGGGAGAAAGGTTGAGGCTAGAAACACAATTCAACCACAGAAACGCTCCTAAGGTCCTCCCGATCCGTGCAAGCCTACCCTTGACCATGTGGAATTAACCCTTAACAGAGAAAACAGGGTGCATTTATTCACTCATTTTCCATAGAAATACATTGCCTGCTGCCCTAACTTCAACTTGATGCCTATGTGGGTTTTGATTGCCATATCAAACTGTCTTCTTTGACAACCCATCAGGCCACTATAAGGATTACCTGTGTTGAGTTTAAGCTTCCTGGAGCAACCGGAAGTGGTAAGATTGACCCTAAACCTGGTTTTGATTTCACTCCCTGCAGTTAGTGAAAAACACTGCATTCAACCCTCTGTAAATAATTCAGTTCTTCACGTATTGACCTTACAGGATTCTGTAAGAGCGTGTCCCAATGAGGATATGTGTTTAATTTCAGCTTCCTGTGACAACCGGAAGTGCCTTAAAATGGGGTCATTGGTGCTGTTTCGAAGGGTTAAAAAAGTCACATCCTTCCAAAATGTCACGTGTGATTAGGCAACCCTCATGAACCGGCAAATAGCAGAAAACTGGGTTTTTATCAGGGTTTTTTTGAGAGCACAGCTTAATCCATGGAACTATAGACCTCCAGGCCTCTAGGCCTACACTCCCTGCCCGGTCAACAGCTCTTGCCCTGGGCCAGAGAGTAAAGCTTACTCCCTGGAACTACAGACCTCCAGGCCTCTAGGCCTGCAATCCCTGCCCGGTCACCAAAGCTGCAGGGGTGCCCAGGGGCAACGTTACTCTCATTTGAAAAACGTTGAGAGGCTAGGTGGATCTTCTGTGGAGAAGTTCTTCCCAGCATTTCAACCTCCCTCCTCCCTGACCCAACAGAATAATGCAAGGAGAATGGCATGTGATATAGGAATATTCATTTGGAAGACAATGGCCCCCACAAGGTGTTGAAATTAATATATTTCCAGATTATGGTTGGGGGGCAAATAAAGAGCAACTTTTGTAAAGATCAGCAGGCTCTGACGTTTATTGGGCTTAAATATTGACATCCAGAAAACACAATTCAACCACAGGAACGCTCCTAAGGTCCTCCCGGTCTGTGCAAGCTTACCCTTGACCATGTGGAATTAACCCTTAACAGTGAAAACAGGGTGCATTTATTCAAACTCATTTTCCATAGAAATACATTATCTGCTGCCCTAACTTCAACTTGATGCCTATGTGGGTTTTGATTGCCATAACCCATCAGGCCACTATAATAATTACCTGTGTTGAGTTTAAGCTTCCTGTGACAACCAAAAGCTCTCTCATTGATTTACATTGGGTCACCAGGTGCCTGCAGTCAAAACTATCCTAAAATGACCGGTGGCGCCCCCTTGTGGCCGAACCTGGGTGGGGTATGTGTGACCCCCCTAGGGGGTCTCCCCCAACCCGGCCATGAACCCCTAGCCCACCCCCGTGGGCCCCTGGAGCCATCCCCCCCTTATACTCCTGGTAACCCGTCCGTTCACCAGGTGCACTCCTGGTAACCCATCCGGTCACCAGATGCCTGTAGATAAAATCATATTTAAATGACCAGTGGCGCCCCCTTGTGGCCAAACCGGTTGGGGTGTGTGTGGCATCACTCGGGGGTCTCCACAAACCCGGCAATGGACCCCTAGCCCACCCCCATGGGCCCCTGGAGCCATCCTCCCTTGTACTCTTCCTCCCGGGGAAGGACTGCCTGTTCCATGATCTCGCCATCACGGTTGACAACTCCGTTGTGTCCTCCTCCCAGAGTGCGAAGAGCCTTGGCGTGACCCTGGACAACACCCTGTCGTTCTCTGCTAACATCAAGCTGGTGACCCGATCCTGTAGGTTCATGCTCTACAACATTCGGAGAGTACGACCCTGCCTTACACAGGAAGCGGCACAGGTCCTAATCCAGGCACTTGTCATCTCCCGTCTGGATTACTGCAACTCGCTGTTGGCTGGGCTCCCTGCCTGTGCCATTAAACCCCTACAACTCATCCAGAATGCTGCAGCCCGTGTGGTGTTCAACCTTCCCAAGTTCTCTCACGTCACCCTGCTCCTCTGCACACTCCACTGGCTTCCAGTTGAAGCTCGCATCTGCTACAAGACCATGGTGCTTGCCTACGGAGCTGTGAGGGGAACGGCACCTCCGTACCTTCAGGCTCTGATCAGTCCCTACACCCAAACGAGGGCATTGCGTTCATCCACCTCTGGCCTGCTGGCTCCCCTGCCTCTGCGGAAGCATAGTTCCCACTCAGCCCAGTCAAAACTGTTCGCTGCTCTGGCACCCCAATGGTGGAACAAGCTCCCTCACGATGCCAGGACAGCGGAGTCACTCACCACCTTCCGGAGACATTTGAAACCCCACATCTTCAAGGAATACCTGGGATAGGATAAAGTAATCCTTCTAGCCCCCCTTACCCCAACCTAACCCCCCAAAAAAAAAAAAAAACATTGTAAAGGGGTTATCCCACTGGCTATAAGGTGAATGCACCAATTTGTAAGTCGCTCTGGATAAGAGCGTCTGCTAAATGACGTAAATGTAAATGTAAATGTACTCCTGGTAACCCGTCCGGTCACCAGGTGCACGGGTGCAATGAGTTTTCAAAAAATGTTTACAAATACTTCCCAAGGGGTTAGAGGTCCCAAATGTGGAATGGTACCCTCTCTTGTGATGGGCTACCGTTACCCATGGGCAACGAGTGGGACTCTGTCATTTTTCATTGGATCCACTATACTTCTAGGCCATCACGAGTTGAGTGAGCTTTACGTTTGGGCATTTCAGCTTTGTAAGAGCATATTACAGCATTTCCTATTCGTGATCATAAATGCCCATTGTAAGATATTGCTATTACACATAATTCATTGCCAGTCTTAACATATTATGATGGACACTGTCCATTACTCATATGTTTAAGCAGTGATTGACCTTCACCAAATGGACATGCTGAAATCAACACCAGTGATCAAGGGAGAGGATCCACTATCATTTGTTGGCCAGCCCCAGTTCAATAATCTTGACAATTGGGCATTTCAGCTTTGTAAGTGCATATTACAGCATGTCCAATTGGTGATTATAAATACCCATTGAAATGTATTGCAAATGGACTTGTACGTTTGCCATATGAAATATTGCCAATGCCAATATGTTATAATGAACATATTGCCAGTGCCAATATTTCATATGTCAAATGGACTTGCAATACATTTCAATGGGCACTTATATTCACCAATTGGACATGCTGAAATCAACACCAACCAGTAAGGGAGAGGATCCACTATCACTTCTAGGCCATCACGAGTTGAGTGAGCTTTACATTTGGGCATTTCAGCTTTGTAAGAGCATATTACAGCATGTCCAATTCGTGGTTATAAATGCCCATTGTAAGATATCGCTATCGGACAGTGTTGATTACACAAAATACATTGCCAGTCTTAACATGTTATAGTGGACACTGTCCATTACTCATATGTTTAACCAGTGATTTACCATCACCAAATGGACAGTTTGAACTCAAAACCAACTAGTGAGGGAGAGGAACCACTATGTCTGTTTGACTCATACTGTACATTGCTAATGGACTTTTTGTAGATGCCAGTCTTAACATGATATACTTCAACTGGACAGTGTCCATTTGCCATGTGATGTATTGCCAGTGCCAACATGTCCAGTATTACATATTAGCACTGGCAATTTATCATTTTGCAAATGAACACTGTTTATGCAGTGATTTACCATCAACAAATGGACAGGCTGAATTCAAAACCAACTAGTGAGGGAGAGGAAGCACTATGTCTATTTGACTCATACTGTACATTGCTAATGGACTTTTTGTACATGCCAGTCTTAACATGTTATACTGCAATTGGACAGTGTCCATTTCATATGACATTTGCATAGGTCATATGCCATTTGGAAATTTCACATGACATTTGTACATTTCATGTGCCATTTGGACATTCCATGTGCCATTTGGACATGGTTCTCTGACTTTTGTGTTCGGAACCCGACTTCCTATGATCAGATGTGACAAGTGGACACTTTGTCCATTTGCAGTAAAATGTGTAACAAATGGACAATTTGTCCATTTTGCAGTGTAATATGCCTGATATGGACATTCCATAGGCCTAATGGACAAACTCACATAAAATAAAACAAATCTATATCCTTACAGTTCTTTAGTAATGTATAATTTAGACAAAATCGCGAAAAAAAAGACAAACGGTCAAAAACGCACCTTTGACAAAGTTTTTATAATTGGTAATTTCACCCTTGAGATTTGACTTAGGTGTACATTTGCAATGTGCTTTCGTAAGATTTAGCGAGCTCGCCCCCCTCAGGATTTTT
Source organism: Coregonus clupeaformis (assembly GCF_020615455.1). Lineage (NCBI taxonomy): Eukaryota > Metazoa > Chordata > Actinopteri > Salmoniformes > Salmonidae > Coregonus > Coregonus clupeaformis. Next base: position 190,742 of record NW_025533746.1, on the reverse strand, counting down.
TAGTTACTACGTTGGCATTTGCCATATGGCATTTGCAATATGTTTTGCACCAATTGCCGGCATTTGAGTGGTCTTTTCATTTGTGTGCATGTTTCGGCGAATGCCAATATGTTGCCATTCATTTTTGTCAAAAAAAGGGGCCATATCGCTTCCCCCATATGCTTGCCATTAGGCATTCAGCAATACTGATCTGGAAGTAATGCTTGCTGGACGCGAGCTAGGCACTAACGAACTGCCCCCTGGGTGGTTTATGCCAAATTAGAGCACAAGCCTGCCTACGCCGCCAGGGCCACACTAACTTCTGTGACAGGATATATGCTTTGGGATGCCAGGACACTCCAGAACCCCCTCCACACACAAACACACACACACACACACACACACTCACACCACCATTCCAGGATGTGTTGTCATTACCATCACCCTGAATATGAAAGGGGTAGCTCGGGGAAATGCAATATGTGTACCTCTGATGCCCTACCTCCAGACGGGACACGTTTGCCTTTGCCAATGCTGCTTTGAGCCCAGACTAGAGAAAAAAATCCCATTATTTATCGCCCTCCAGGTTCCCTTGGAGAGTTCATCAATGAGCTTGACGCCTTGATAAGTTCCTTTCCTGAGGATGGCTCACCCCTCACAGTTCTGGGTGACTTTAACCTCCCTACATCTGCCTTTGACTCATTTCTCTCTGCCTCCTTCTTTCCACTCCTTTCCTCTTTTGACCTCACTCTCTCACCGTCCCCCCCTACTCACAAGGCAGGCAATACGCTTGACCTCATCTTTACTAGATGCTGTTCTTCTACTAATCTCACTGCAAATCACCTCCAAGTCTCCAACCACTACTTTGTATCCTTTTCTCTCTCGCACTCCTCCAACACTACTCACTCTGCCCCTACTCAGATGGTAATGTGCCGTCGCAACCTTCGCTCTCTCTCTCCCGCTACTCTCTCCTCTTCCATCCTATCATTTCTTCCCTCTGCTAAATCCTTCTCCCTCCGATCTCCTGATTCTGCCTCCTCAATCATCCTCTCCTCCCTTTCTGCATCTTTTGACTCTCGATGTCCCCTATCCTCCCGGCCGGCTCGGTCTTCCCCTCCTGCTCCGTGGCTTGACGACTCATTGCGAACTCACAGAACAGGGCTCCGGGCAGCCGAGCGGAAATGGAGGAAAACTAGACTCCCTGCGGACCTGTCATCTTTTCACTCCCTCCTCTCTACATTTTCTTCCTCTGTTTCTGCTGCTAAAGCCACTTTCTACCACTCTAAATTTAAAGCCTCTGCCTCTAACCCTAGGAAGCTCTTTGCCACCTTCTCCTCCCTGCTGAATCCTCCTCCTCCTCCCCCTCCCTCTCTGTGGATGACTTTGTCAACCATTTTGAAAATAAGGTTGACGACATCCGATCCTCATTTATTAAGTCAAATGACACCGCTGGTCCTGCTCACACTGCCCTACCCTATTCTTTGACTTCTTTCTCCCCTCTCTCTCCAGATGAAATCTTGCGACTTGTGATGGCCGGCCGCCCAACAACCTGCCCGCTTGACCCTATCCCCTCCTCTCTTCTCCAGACCATTTCCGGAGACCTTCTCCCTTACCTCACCTCGCTCATCAACTCATCCTTGACCGCTGGCTATGTCCCTTCTGTCTTCAAGAGAGCGAGAGTTGCACCCCTCCTAAAAAAAACTACACTCGACCCCTCCGATGTCAACAACTACAGACCAGTATCCCTTCTTTATTTTCTCTCCAAAACTCTTGAGCGTGCAGTCTCTAGCCAACTCTCCTGCTATCTCTCTCAGAATGACCTTCTTGATCCAAACCAGTCAGGTTTCAAGACTGGTCATTCAACTGAGACTGCTCTTCTCTGTGTCACTGAGGCTCTCCGCAATGCTAAAGATAACTCTCTCTCCTCTGCTCTTATCCATTTTAGTCCTATCCGCTGCCTTTGATACTGTGAACCATCAGATCCTCCTCTCCACCCTCTCCGAGTTGGGCATTTCCGGCGCTGCTCACTCTTGGATTGCGTCCTACCTGACAGGTCGCTCCTACCAGGTGGCGTGGCGAGAATCTGTCTCCGCACCACGTGCTCTCACCACTGGTGTCCCCCAGGGCTCAGTTCTAGGCCCTCTCCTATTCTCTCTATACACCAAGTCACTTGGCTCTGTCATATCATCACATTGTCTCTCCTATCATTGCTACGCAGACGACACACAATTAATTTTCTCCTTTCCCACTTCTGATAACCAGGTGGCGAATCGCATCACTGCATGTCTGACAGACATATCAGTGTGGATGTCGGATCACCAACTCAAGCTGAACCTCGGCAAGACGGAGCTGCTCTTCCTCCCGGGGAAGGACTGCCCGCTCCATGATCTCGCCATCACGGTTGAGAACTCCATTGTGTCCTCCTCCCAGAGTGTAAGGAACCTTGGCGTGACCCTGGACAACACCCTGTCGTTCTCCGCTAACATCAAAGTGGTGACCCGATCCTGCATGTTCATGCTCTACAACATTCGCAGAGTACGACCCTACCTTACACAGAAAGCGGCACAGGTCCTAACCCAGGCACTTGTCATCTCCCGTCTGGATTACTGCAACTCGCTGTTGGCTGGGCTCCCTGCCTGTGCCATTAAACCCCTACAACTTATCCAGAATGCTGCAGCCCGTCTGGTGTTCAACCTTCCCAAGTTCTCTCATGTCACCCCGCTCTTCCGCACACTCCACTGGCTTCCAGTTGAAGCTCGCATCTACTACAAAACCATGTTGCTTGCCTAAGGAGCTGTGAGGGGAACGGTACCTCCTTACCTTCAGGCTCTGATCAGACCCTACACCCAAACGAGGGCACTACGTTCATCCACCTCTGGCCTGCTAGCCCCCCTACCTCTACGGAAGCACAGTTCCCGCTAATCCCAGTCAAAGCTATTCGCTGCTCTGGCACCCCGATGGTGGAACAAGCTCTCCCACAACGCCAGGACAGCGGAGTCACTAACCACCTTCAGGAGACACTTGAAACCCTACCTCTTTAATAAATACCTGGAATAGTATAACAGTAATCCTTCTACCCTCCCCCACCCCCCCATATAAAAAGGGTGGTTGTCCCACTGGCTTTCCTAAGTGGAATGCACCAATTTGTATGTCGCTCTGGATAAGAGTGTCTGCTAAATGACTTAAATGTAAATGTAAATGTAATGCCACTCACCATCCCTGAAATGACATAAAACGTCTCTGAGACGGAAAAGGAGAGGCTTTTCAGTGGCCTGCCATATGAATTCATCCTCTCTCCTCTTTTCGCCACCATTGTCATTTGTCTCTCTCTCTTTGTACTACCAAATCAGCCCATTGGATTAGATTAGTCTGCTCTTCCAAGTCAGCCTGCTCTTCCAAGTCAGCTCTGCTGCACAAGTCCTTCTTATTTTTCTTTAACTTTGTGAAGCTGAAGATAGTTAGAGCAGCTGTATCAGCTAGTTTGGTCCCACTGTATAATTTAACAAATCCCCACAAAAAAGTTCCCAACTACGGAGAGACGAAGAATAACACACGAAAAGAGACTGGTGCGACTCCACAACAGAGTTGATATGCAGTATATGGATCTTTCCAGCTGAGAAAAATCCCTGATATGGTGAATATAAAATAAGGATAAAATGACACAGCAGCAATATGTGTAGTATAAAATATGAGCATTGCCAGTTGTAAACTTTTAGTAGCTCAATGGACACTGTATCATAAGTGCAAAATCTAAGTTTGAGAAATATCCCTTATTCAACGATTCCTTAATAAATAACTAATTGTTCAATTCACGGGTTGGAACTTTATCTAAAAATATGCTTTTGAAACCCAATGGGCCAGATGATACCACACTGTGTTATGATAGTACACTCAATGGCGTAGCAGACCCCCCTGCAGCCCCCGGAGGTCAGGCCCCCCCGATAGCAGACAGTAGCTACTGTCACATTCATTCTGAAGTTATCGGCAGTCACAGAAAGACAGATAAACAATCTCGATTTTGTGTTTAGCGGAGATCTTCTGGGTATAAAGTTATGACGAACGTACTTAGCTGTTCAGCGTACTTAGCTGTTCTACGAGTGGTCTGAGGCGGTTGTTAAATAACAAGCATTTTCAAGAGCAACTTTAGTAACAATTGTTTTGGGAAACAGCTTGGAGATCTAATGCTCCTACAAAGATTCTAACGATAAACTTAGCCATAAAAGGCTTTCGGGAAATCCAGCCCAGCTAGCTAGATAACTTGGCTAGCTAGCTAGTTAGTTAACGTGTCTGCTAATATCGGCGATACATCATCACTGCCCAGCGACAAACAAAGCAACAACTCTTTACCTTAAATAATTCTTACCTTAATATAATAGATAGTTAGCTATTTCAGTTTGGACATTCAACAGTTGTACAATAATCCAATCTCTGACAAATTTGTCCAGAAGGTTCTTCTATGGTATTATGGTGGTCCGCAACAAACATTAGAGGTCCCTACTGGGATGGGTGAAAACTCTCATTTTATCTCCACTTGCTCCTTTCACTGTCTACACTGCCTCCACATAGGATACCTGCTGGATAGCCTTGATCCTAGCTACTGCAACCTCTTTTACCCTTACAGGGCACTCCGGGATCTCGGGAGCGTGATTCCCATTACAATTACAGCTCCATGCTTCCTCAGACTCTTCAACAACAACATATTTGCTTCTTCTGCAAACACTTGACACGTGTCCAAACGTTTTACAATTATATAACACTGAAGCGGCTTTTGTACTCACCGTATATCTCACATAACCAAATTTTACATGAGTCGGTAGAAAAACTTTATCAAACGAAAGAAAAATCTACAGGCTTTTCTCCTTTCCGTCAATCATTCAGGTAAATTACGTGCGTGTACCACTCCAGGCATGAACATTACTTCTTCTTCTCTGGTATAAAGGCATTCACAGACATTTAATGTCCATTCCGCCACCTTCTGTACGGGTAGTAAACAGTAGAAGAAAAAAAATGTCCATTGCGTAATGTAATTTTTTTCTAACAAAAAATCGCACTCCAACAAGAAATGTTTGCTATATTTTTCATTGCCGCAGTCTTCCACTCACTCTCGCTGAGCTTGCTCAAAGCGCCATCAGAATCAACAAGCACTTCTTCTTCTACCACGATTCTGTTCAGCTGATGTTTCTCCAACCTTCTCTCAATATCCTCCATCGCCGCATCCTCCCTACTCCATTCCACTCCCAAAATAATGGTTTGAACCAGTCCAACAGTTTATTAAACAGGGCTCTTGACCCACCGGCCGTCCTAATGTTACAGTATGGTATTCACTTTGCAAAAACCATAGAAATAAGAATGAATAGAAAGGGTGTCTCCATTCAAGTCAATGATGGCATAAATGGTGGATTGGCAGCCATTTTGAGTGTACCCATTCATGGTGAAGTTATTAATTACACTTTGGATGGTGTATAAATACACCCAGTCACTACAAAGATACAGGCATCCTTCCTAACTCAGTTGCCAGAGACAAAGAAAACCACTGGCAATGGTGACTTTAAAACAGTTACAGAGTTTAATGGCTATGATAGTAGATAACTGAGGATGGATCAACAACATTGTAGTTACCAAACAATACTAACCTAATGTCAGAGGAACCGATGTGGATGTGGTGGAGGAGTCAGGCGCAGGACACAGAGGATTCGTCCAAAAGACTTTAATAGTCCAAAGTGCAACAAAACAATACACAACCTCGAAAACAAACGGAGGCGAGGGAATTACGCAAACATGCGTAAACAATACACAAAAACAGACAGAGCGCAAACACGCAGCTCCGCACGACAGGCAGACAACAACACACAATCTAACTAATACAAAACAAGGAACTTATAGGACACGTAATCAGGACACAAACAGATACAGGTGTACAAGACAGACCAAAGCAATCACACCACGAAACATACAACGGTGGCAGCTAGTATTCCGGGGACGGCGAACGCCGAAGCCTGCCCGAACCAGGAGGAGGAGCAGTCTCGGCCGAAACCATGACAGTACCCCCCCTTGACGCGCGGCTCCAGCCGTGCGCCGACCCCGGCCTCGGGGACGGCCAGGAGGACGCGGACCCGGGTGCGTAGGATGCCCACGGTGGAACTCAGTCAAGAGGGATGGATCGAGGATGTCCCTCCTAGGCACCCAGCACCGTTCCTCCGGACCGTACCCCTCCCACTCCACGAGATACTGGAGACCACTCATCCGGCGCCTCGAGTCCAAGATGGTCCGGACCCTGTACGCCGGGGCCCCCTCGATGTCCAAAGGGGGCGGAGGGGTCTCTCCTATCTCATCTTCGTGGAGTGGACCAGCTACCACCGGCCTGAGAAGAGACACATGGAACGAGGGGTTAATATTTTTGTACTCAATAGGCAGTTGTAACCTGTAACACACCTCGTTCAATCTTCTCAGGACTTTGAAGGGCCCCACAAACCGCCGACCCAGCTTCCGGCAGGGCAGGCGGAGGGGCAGGTTTCGAGTCGAGAGCCAGACTCGATCTCCCGATGCGTACACCGGTCCCTCACTGCGGTGGCGATCGGCGCTCGCCTTTTGTTGACGGATGGCCCGCTGCAGATGGACATGGGCAGCGTCCCACGTCTCCTCCGAGCGCCGAATCCACTCGTCCACCACAGGGGCCTCGATCTGGCTCTCATGCCACGGTGCCAGGACCGGCTGATACCCTAAAACACACTGGAAAGGTGTTAAACCGGTGGAGGAGTGGCGGAGAGAGTTCTGGGCCATCTCTGCCCAGGGGATATACCTAGACCACTCCTCCGGCCGGTCCCGGCAATAGGACCTCAAAAACCTACCCACATCCTGGTTGACACGTTCAACCTGCCCATTACTTTCTGGGTGGTACCCCGAGGTAAGGCTCACCGAGACCCCCAAGCGTTCCATGAACGCCCCCCAGACTCTGGAGGTGAACTGGGGACCTCAGTTGGACACAATATCCTCGGGGACCCCATAGTGCCGGAACACGTGGGTAAATGGGGCCTCGGCGGTCTGTAGGGCAGTAGGGAGACCCGGCATTGGGAGGAGACGACAGGCCTTGGAAAACCGATCCACAACGACCAAAATGGTGGTATTCCCCTGGGAAGGGGGCAGGTCGGTCACAAAATCCACCGAGAGGTGGGACCATGGTCGTTGTGGAATGGGCAGGGGATGTAACTTACCCCTGGGCAAATGTCTAGGCGCCTTACACTGGGCGCACACCGAGCAGGAGGAGACATAAACCCTCACATCCTTAGCTAACGTTGGCCACCAGTATTTCACGCTAAGGCAGTGCACGGTCCGGCCAATACCTGGATGTCCAGAGGAGGGTGATGTATGAGCCCAATAGATCAGGACGATCACGAACCTCGAGCGAACGTACTTCCGACCCACAGGACACTCGGGGGGAGTAGGGTCGGCACGCAGTGCCCGCTCGATTTCCGCATCGACCTCCCATACCACCGGAGCCACCAGACAAGACTCCGGCAGTATGGAAGTAGGCTCAATGGACCTCTCCTCTGTGTCATACCGCCGGGACAGGGCGTCTGCCTTACCATTCTGGGACCCTGGGATGTATGTGATCTTAAAAACAAACCGGGTCAGGAACATGTTCCACCTAGCCTGACGAGGGTTCAATCTCCTAGCTGCCCGGAGGTACTCCAGGTTACGGTGATCAGTCAGAATGAGGAAAGGGTGTTGAGCCCCCTCAAGCCAATGCCTCCACACCTTTAGGGCCTGGACTACGGCTAACAGCTCCCTGTCCCCAACGTCATAATTGCGCTCCGCCGAGCTGAGCTTCTTGGAGTAGAACGCACAGGGGCGGAGTTTAGGTGGCGTGCCGGACCGTTGTGACAGGACTGCCCCAATACCGGTCCCGGACGCGTCTACCTCTACTTGGAATGGTAAAGAGGGATCCGGTTGCGCCAGCACCGGGGCCGAGGTGAACAGGTTCTTCAGTTTGACAAATGCCCTGTCCGCCTCAGCTGACCACTGCAAACAAACCGGACCCCCCTTTAGCAGGGACGTAATGGGAGCTGCAACCTGTCCAAAGCCCCGAATAAACCTCCGGTAGTAATTAGCAAAACCCAAGAACTGCTGCACCTCTTTTACAGTGGTTGGAGTTTGCCAATTACGCACGGCCGATACACGGTCTACCTCTATCTCCACACCAGACGCGGTCAACCGATAACCCAAAAAGGAGACGGACTCCTGGAAGAACAGGCATTTCTCTGCCTTGACATACAAGTCATGCTCCAACAGTCTTCTCAACACTCGGCGCACCAGGGCTACATGCTCGGCTCGTGTAGAAGAGTACACTAGGATGTCGTCGATGTACACTACCACACCCTGCCCATGCATGTCCCGGAAAATCTCGTCAACAAAGGATTGGAAGACTGAAGGAGCATTCATTAGCCCGTATGGCATGACGAGATACTCGTAATGACCCGAGGTGGTGCTAAATGCTGTTTTCCATTCATCCCCCTCCCTAATGCGCACCAGATTGTACGCGCTCCTGAGATCCAACTTTGTGAAGAACTGCGCTCCGCGTAACGATTCCGTCATAGTCGCAATCAGTGGAAGAGGGTAACTGTACTTAACTGTGATCTGATTGAGACTACGGTAATCAATACACGGGCGCAACCCCCCGTCCTTCTTCTTCACAAAGAAGAAACTCGAGGAAACCGGGGAAGTGGAGGACCGTATGTATCCCTGTGCCAAGGACTCGGCTATGTAAGTCTCCATAGCCGCTGTCTCCTCTTGAGACAGGGGATACACACGGCTCCGCGGAAGGGCCGCTCCTGTTTGGAGATTTATCGCACAGTCCCCCTGTCTATGAGGTGGTAGCCGTGTTGCCTCGTTTTGCTGAACACAAGTGCTAAGTCCTCATACTCGGGGGGGAATGCGCATTGCGGGCACTTGGTTCGGACTCTCTACCGAGGTCGCCCCTAAGGAAACACCTAGACATCTCCCTACACACTGGGCAGACCACTCCATAAGAGCCCTCTGTTGCCACGCAATGGTAGGATCATGGGTGCTTAACCAGGGAAGCCCCAACACCACGGGGTACGCAGGAGAGTCAATCAGATAAAACTGAATGATCTCCTCATGACCCCCCTGCGTCGTCATCGTAAGTGGTGCTGTGACTTCTCTGATCAGGCCCGACCCCAACGGCCGGCTGTCTAAGGCGTGGACAGGAAAGGGGGCTTCTACCGGCCGAAGGGGAATTCCTAACCTACAACAAAATGCCCGATCAATAAAATTCCCAGCTGCGCCTGAATCTACTAGCGCCTTATGCTGGGAATGAGGTGCCACCTGTGGAAATCTCACAGGAATACTCATGTGACCAACAGAAAGCTCTGGGTAAGTGGGGCGCCTACTCACCTGAAATGACTCCCCAGTGCGTGACCTGTTGTCCCCTCTCCCAGGAGACCCTCCCCAGCACCTGGCCGCGGTGTGTCCTCCACGGCCACAGTTGGTGCAGGGGGTGGCCCCCCTCGGGTTCTCTCTCCTCCTCTCTCTAGCGCCAGCACCCCCGAGCTCCATGGGAATCGGCTCGGAGGTGCTGGAGGGTGGAATGGACGACCCCCACTCGGGACGTCCGCTGCTAGCCAGCAGGTTGTCTAGACGGATGGAGATGTCCACCAACTGGTCGAATGATAGGTTGGTGTCCCTGCAGGCCAGCTCACGACGAACGTCCTCTCGTAGGCTACACCGGTAATGGTCAATGAGGGCCCTCTCGTTCCACCCCGCATCCGCCGCTAGCGTCCGGAACTCCAGTGCGAACTCCTGTGCGCTCCTCTTCCCCTGTCGGAGGTGGAACAGACGAACTCCGCGTAGGTGATGGTAGCGGCGTCTATTCCCCTCCATTCGGCGTTGGCCCACTCCAACGCCTTGCCGGATAGACAGGAGATGAGGGCGGAGACGCTCTCGTATCCCGAGGGCGCTGGGTGTATGGTAGCCAGGTAGAGTTCCACCTGCAGGAGGAACCCCTGACACCCGGCTGCAGAACCGTCATATGCCCTCGGGAGCGAGAGCCGAATGCCACTGGGTTCCGGTGCTGAGAGAGGAGGACTGGCCGTTGGTGATGGGATGGTGTAAGAAGGCGTGGGCACCTCTCCAGTAACCAACCGGCGCAGAGTGTTGGACACCTCGTCCATGGCGGCCCCAAGTTGCCGGATCATGGTGTCTTGGTAGCTGATCCGTTCTTCCAGGGACTTGGGTGCCGCCGCTGCTCCTGCTGACTCCATAGTTGGTGTGTTGTTCTGTCAGAGGAACCGATGTGGATGTGGTGGAGGAGTCAGGCGCAGGACACAGAGGATTCGTCCAAAATACTTTAATAGTCCAAAGTGCAACAAAACAATACACGACCTCGAAAACAAACGGAGGCGAGGGAATTACGCAAACATGCGTAAACAATACACAAAAACAGACAGAGCGCAAACACGCAGCTCCGCACGACAGGCAGACAACAACACACAATCTAACTAATACAAAACAAGGAACTTATAGGACACGTAATCAGGACACAAACAGATACAGGTGTACAAGACAGACCAAAGCAATCACACCACGAAACATACAACGGTGGCAGCTAGTATTCCGGGGACGGCGAACGCCGAAGCCTGCCCGAACCAGGAGGAGGAGCAGTCTCGGCCGAAACCGTGACACCTAAATGACAGAGTGAAAAGAAGGAAGCCTGTACAACATAAATGTTTTCCAAAAAATGCATTCTGTTTGCAATAAGGCACTAAAGTGAAACTGCAAAAAATGTAGCAGAGAAATAAACTTTATGTCCTGAATACAAAGCGTTATGTTTCGGGCAAATCCAACACAACACATCACTGAGTACCACTCTTCATATTTTCAAGCATGGTGGTGGCTGCATCATGTTATGGGTGTGCTTGTCATCGGCAAGGACTATGGATTTTTGTTAGGATAAAAATAAATGGAATAGAGCTATGCACAGGCAAAATCCTAGAGGAAATCCTGGTTCAGTCTGCTTTCCAACAGACACTGGGAGGCAAATTCACCTGTCAGCTGGACAATAATCTAAAACTGCGCTACGCCACTGAGTTTGGTAGAGCTGAAAAGATCACTCAGGACATAAATGAATGATCCGCAAAAAAACAAAGACCCAAATCATCATGACTGATAAACAGAATATACTAATCTCAGGAGGGACCCAAATTAAACTATTTGGAGAGTTGACAGTCAAATTATGTCTATTCCTCCTGAAAGCATTACTATTCTATACTGCAAAATATGTGAGAGGGCACTTTTAATCAACCCTCATAGTGCATCCTAAATATATTACCTTCATGTTAAATAGCCTTGATTAGTATTGATCCAGAGTCTCTTCGAGAGCTTGGGACTATAAGGTTCTATCTGCAAAAAGATGATTCTGAGATAATTGGGTTTAAAGTTCTGAACCCTCATTGGTTTGAAAGGTGTCAGCAATTTTTGTCTTGTATTCTTTTGAACTTAACAACATGAATTGGGGTATTTAGAGTACTACACTCGTAGAAAAAAGGATTCCAAAAGGGTTCTTTGGCTGTCCCCATAGGATAACCATTTTTGGTTCCAGGTAGAACCATTTTTGGTTTCAGGTAGAACCCTTTTGGGTTCCACGTAAAACCCTCTTTGGAAAGGGTTCTACATGGAACCCAAAAGGGTTCTACCTGGAACCAATAAAGGTTCTTCAAAGGTTTCTCCTATGCGGACAGGCGAAGAAACCTTTTAGGTTCTACATAGCACCTTTTTTTTCTAAAAGTGTATATAGGTAGAGAACATTGAACACAACAAGGCTATGTCAATAACAAAAATTTGACAAAAATTCAGATATAACCTTATAGTCCCAAGCTGTCATCTTGTCTTTTCTGTTCAAGGCAGTATGAGTCCTGTTCCTAATTCACAGTGCCTCATGGCTATATTAATACCTAGCCATTCTCATCAGTGCACAAACATCCATTATAAACTGGGTGGTTCGATCCCTGAATGCTGATTGGCTGAAAGCCGTGGTATACCACGGGTATGACAAAACATTTATTTTTACTGATCTAATTACATTTGTAACCAGTTTATAATAGCAATAAGGCACCTTGGGGGGTTGTGGTATATGGCCTATATACCACGGCTAAGGTCTGTATCCAGACACTCCGCATTGCGTCGTGCGTAAGAACAGCCCTTAGCCGTGGTATATTGGCCAAATACCACACCCCCTCATGCCTTATTGCTTAATTCGAGTGAGGCCTTGTAGGCTCATTCTGAACACTTTTAAAGGCAACACAAGGCATATCTGAACCTTAGGTTTCTAAACCTACTGTTTTTAATACAGCAGTAAAAAAACAATAGCGAGGCTATATTCAGGGGGTACCGGTACCGAGTCAATGTGCGGGGGCACCGGTTAATTGAGGTAATTGAGGTAATATGTACATGTAGGTAGAGTTATTAAAGTGACTATGCATAGATAATTAATTAGAGAGAGTAGCAGCAGCGTAAAAGTGGGGGGGGCAATGCAAATAGTATGGGTAGCCATTTGATTAGATGTTCAGGAGTCTTATGGCTTGGGGGTAGAAGCTGTTTAGAGGCCTCTTGGACCTAGACTTGGCGCTCTGGTACCGCTTACTGTGCGGTAGCAGAGAGAACAGTCTATGACTAGGGTGGCTGGAGTCTTCCTAGGGCCTTCCTCTGACACTGCCTGGTATAGAGGTCCTGGATGGCAGGAAGCTTGGCCACAGTGATGTACTGGACCGTAGGCACTACCCTCTGTAGTGCCTTGCGGTCGGAGGCCGAGCAGTTACCATACCAGGCAATGATGCAACCAGTCAGGATGCTCTCGATGGTGCAGCTGTAGAACCTTTTGAGGATCCGAGGACCCATGCCAAATCTTTTCAGTCTCCTTAGGTGGAATAGGTTTTGTCTTGCCCTCTTCACGACTGTCTTGGTGTGCTTGGACCATGTCAGTTTGTTGGTGATGTGGACACCAAAGGACTTGAAGCTCTCAACCTGCTCCAGTAGAGCCCTGTCGAAAAGAATGGGGGCGTGCTCGGTCCTCTTCTTTTTGATGTAGTCCACAATCATGTCCTTTGTCTTGATCACGTTGAGGGAGAGGTTGTTGTCCTGGCACCACATGGCCAGGACTCTGACCTCCTCCCTATAGGCTGTCTCGTTGTTGTCGGTGATGAGGCCTATTACTGTTGTGTCGTCATATTACCATGCAGTCATGAGTGAATAGGGAGTACAGGAGGGGACTGAGCATGCACCCCGGAGGGGCCCCCGTGTTGAGGATCAGCGTGGCGGATGTGTTGTTACCTACCTTTACCACCTGGGGGGCGGCCCGTCAGGAAGTCCAGGATCCAGTTGCAGAGGGAGGTGTTTAGTCCCAGGGTGCTTAGCTTAGTGATGAGCTTTGAGGGCACTGTGGTGTTGAACGCTGAGCTGTAGTCAATGAATAGCATTCTGACATAGGTGTTCTTTTTGTCCAGGTGTGAAAGGGCAGTGTGGAGCGCAATAGAGATTGCATCATCTGTGGATCTGTTGGGGCGGTATGCAAATTGGAGTGTGTCTAGGGTTTCTGGGATAATGGTGTTGATGTGAGCCATGTCCAGCCTTTCAAAGCACTTCATGGCTACAGATGTGAGTGCTACGTGTCGGTAGTCATTTTGGCAGGTTACTTTAGTGTTCTTGGGCACAGGGACTATGGTGGTCTGCTTGAAACATGTTGGTATTACAGACTCAGACAGGGATATGTTGAAAATGTCTGTGAAGACACTTGCCAGTTGGTCAGCGCATACTCGGAGTTCACGTCCTGGTAATCAGTCTGGCCCAGCGGCCTTGTGAATGTTGACCTGTTTAAAGGTCTTAATCACATCAGCTACGGAGAGTGTGATCACACAGTCGTCCGGAACAGCTGATGCTCTCATGCATGTTTCAGTGTTACTTGCCTCGAAGCGAGTGTAAAAGTAATTTATCTCGTCTGGTAGGCTCGTGTCACTGGGCAGCTCGTGGCTGTGCTTCCCTTTGTAGTCTGTAATAGTTTGCAAGCCCTGCCACATCTGACGAGCGTCGGAGCCGGTGTAGTACGATTTGATCTTAGTCCTGTATTGACGCTTTGCCTGTTTGATGGTTCGTCGGTGGGCATAGCGGGATTTCTTATAAGCTTCCGGGTTAGTCCCGCTCCTTGAAAGTGGCAGCTCTACCCTTTAGCTCAGTGCGGATGTTGCCTGGAATCCATGGCTTCTGGTTGTGGTGTGTACGTACAGTCACTGTGTGGATGACGTCATCGATGGACTTGTTGATGAAGCCAGTGACTGATGTGGTGTACTCCTCAATGCCATCGGAAAAATCCCGGAACATATTCCAGTCTGTGCTAGCAAACAGTCCTGTAGCTTAGCGTCTGCTTCATCTGACCACTTTTTTATTGACCGAGTCACTGGTGCTTCCTGCTTTAGTTTTTGCTTGTAAGCAGGAATCAGGAGGATAGAATTATGGTCTGGAGCAAATCTCTCTTGTCAGACTCATTAAATAAAAATAATTAGTCCAGCTCAAGGTGAGTAATCGCTGTTCGGTCATAAGAAACGGTAGCAGCAACATTATGTACAAAATAAGTTACAAACAATGCGAAAAAACACACAAAATAGCATGGTTGGTTAAGAGTCCATAAAACAGCAGCCATCCCCTCCGGCGCCCCCTCAGTGTCTTTGTATGGAGTCATCTGTCAGTGTTTGTAGTGAAACTGCCCACCATCCCCTCAGTATTTTCATGTTAGTGTAAATGTTGCAAAATCAGCTCTTGATGTGGCCCTACTGAAACTAGGCTGACAGCGCTCCACCACTTATCCAGCATAAGCGAGTTAGCGTTTCACTGGCTCTTCTCTCAGCTGGAGTAAATACCTGTTTGCCCCTCCAAGATAAGCATACGCTAAGGTTTAGCGTCTACCTCTTAGCAGTTCACCCTAATTATTTCTGTCTTGAAGAAATTGGCGGCCTGGTGCCTTTAAAACAGATTCTCCAGAGGCTAAAGTTGTGATGTGGCTTGCCTCTGACAGGTGTGTCTGGAAACAGAGCAGGCTGCCTGCATGCACACACATACACACAAACTTGCACACACTCACAGTATGCACACACATGTGTGAGAGATAGGGGATATCTGAAAGGAATCATAAAGACAAGTCATTTAATGTGTTTTCTAACTATTTCTAGCTATTTCATGAAACAAATACACAACTCATTTGTTTCTCCAAAGTTGGTGTGTCTTCAGAGTCTAAATTGTTGAAAGTTTAGACTTTACCTTCTGGGGCTTCTCTGAAGTTCGCCTCTCATTTGTTCCTGGGAAAACTGCAGCTTGTAGCAACTTTAGAGTAGTTATGGGAGCCATAGAGCAGGAGGAGGCTTGAGACATGCTGAGCAGACATACAGTGATACAATTCTAAATGGCTTGGAGATCCATGTGACTGAGCTGGCAGTTCGGGGAAAGAGTGGGTGTGTAATAGCTATGTTTGTTTGTTTGAATGCTTGTTGGTTATTTAAAAATGTGTAAGGTCTGAGGACACATTATGTCAACTGGAGGAGGTTGCTCAATGTACAGTATTGCTTTCCAAATTCAGGTAAGACATGTCGTACCTAGAGACTGATTGTTAAAGGGAAGAGAAAACAAAAAGATGAGAAACACAACAGGTCCTTTTAAGTATAAACACATCTGATACAAAACTCCCCAAAGGTGGGCCCCCCCTTGAGAAACACAAAACCCGTGGGGTCTAGTTTTCCACTGGCTGAGGAATGGTGGTGGTGTTGACCACCCGACAGAGCTCTGGGCCTGTGAGACCTGTTAATTCAGATAGCTGAGCACAGTTCGCCCCAACTGCAATCTATTAAAAGTTATACTCTTTGCAGTCACTTCCCTTCCCAAAGGACTGCTCCTCCACTGCTCCTCCTCGAGCGTATGGAACCCATCTGCAGGAAATATCCACTCCAGCTGCTTTGCTACCTCCTGCCGCTGCCTAATCGCAGCCATAAAAGAAGATGGGAAAAACAAAGTGTAAGTACTTGAGACACTCCTTTGGTTCCCCCAGGGCCCATGCACCACATGGCCTGAGAGAGATTGTTTGCAAACATATGATATTTCACCTTTATTTAACCAGGTAAGCCAGTTGAGAACAAGTTCTCATTTACAACTGCGACCTGGCCAAGATAAAGCAAAACAGTGCGATAAAAACAACAACACAGAGTTACATATGGGGTAAAAAAAACATAAAGTCAAAAATACAACAGAAAATATATATACAGTGTGTGCGAATGTAGTAAGTTATGGAGGTAAGGCAATAAATAGGCCATAGTGCAAAATAGTTACAATTTCGTATTAACACTGGAATGATAGATGTGCAAAAGATGATGTGCAAACAGAGATACTGGGGTGCAAATTAGCAAAATAAATAACAATATGGGGATGAGGTAGTTGGGTGGGCTAATTTCAAAATGGCTGTGTACAGTTAGTGAGGGAGATAAGAGTCTCCAGCTTCAGAGATTTTTGCAGTCCTCAGCCTGTACAGCAGCTGTAGAGGAGGGAACGTGGAGTACTAGCTTGGTTAGTGGACTTGGAGGACCACTCCTGTCTCTACCCTTAAGCAACGTACTTACAGTACTTCAGTAAACACTAAGCGTTGTGAATTTAAGGGAAATGGTCATTGTGAAAATGAATAAAACCAACATTAATTTTTATATTTTTTCAATGGAAGGGACAAAACCAATTGTCCATGTAGGATTCATTTTTAAAGATAAGCCAATTAGGAGTTGACAGTTGATGTAAAGTGGGCTTGCAGGAGCATCCTGATTGTCGTGGGTGTTGCTGGACATTTTGTAACAGACAGTACATTGTTCTTTGTCACTCAGGCAATAAAGAAAAGTAATAACACCCAAAAGCATGTGCTATTCGAAAGTTTATTAAAACATTTCTAGCCACCCACATTGCCGTGACCTAGCGAGTCTGATGTAAAGCAAACAAGAGCCTTTGATACCACACACACAAACAACAGCATTCAACAAAAGGCACTCATTTGATCGAGTTCAATTCCATCTTGATTGAATCAAACACCACATTGGCCTTTCATTTTCTCTGAAATTACATTTCTGAAAATACTATGAGGGTGGTGATAAAGGGTCCAGTCAAATAAACAAACGGGGAAATAATATTTTGCGCAAGATTAAATGGCATTGGCTTGCCCAGCGGCCTTGATTGTAGGGTTGGTTTTCCCTCACTCAACTCTATAATTGTGTCACGGTTTCGGCCGAGGCTGCCTCTCTCCCTTGTTCGGGCAGGCTTCGGCGTTCGTTGTATCCGGAATACTAGCTGCCACCGTTGTATGTTTCATGTTCGTTTGCTTTTGTCTGATTGTTGTCACACCTGTTTTCATTTAGTGTCATTAGTGTCCTATTTAGTTCTCGTTGTGTTTGTCAGGTGTTGTGTGTTATTGATTTTTGTCTGTCGTGTGTAGGGCTGATGTTCGCTATTTTGCTCGGTTGAGCTTCCCTCCACTGCGTGGAGTGTTTACGCACCTGTGTAGTGCGCATTTGTTTTGTTCGCCTTCGTGCGTTATTTCGCCTACGGGCAAGTGTTCTCGTTATTTCCTTGTTGGAGAGTTACTAAAGTCTGTTGGACTATACTTCGGTGTCCTGCGTTTGATTCCACCACTACACCCACCTACAGCACGCGTGACAGAATAACACACCTTAAAATGGAATCAGCAGGAGCCGCAGCAGCCCAGACGACGCTGGAGGACCAGGTTCGGGAACAACGGGACCAGATCCTGCAGATGGGGACCGCACTGCAGGAGGTGATCACCACCATTCGAGGCTGGGGAACGCCTCCACCGCCACCCTCCCTGCCAGCACCATCGGCCAGTACGCCCATTCCAGCACCGGAACCCAGAGGAGTCCGACTCTCGCTCCCGAGGTCCTACGATGGAACCGCGGCCGGGTGTCAGGGATTCCTTCTCCAGGTGGAGCTGTACCTGGCCACCGTGCACCCGGCGCCCTCGGGACATGAGAGCGTGTCCGCCTGATCTCCTGCCTTTCCGGGAAGGCATTGGAATGGGCCAACGCGGAGTGGAGGAAGATCGACGCGGACACCATCACGTACGACGAGTTCTCCCGCCGCTTCAGGGCGGTGTTTGACCATCCCCGGAGGGGAAAGCGGCGGGGAGCGTCTGGTCTTCCTCCGGCAGGGGAGGAGGAGTGCGCAAGAGTTCGCCCTCGAATTCCGTGACTCTAGCGGCAGATGCAGGGTGGAATGATCGGGCTCTCGTCGATCACTACAGGTGTAGTCTACGAGAGGACGTCCGTCGGGAGCTGGCTTGTAGGGACACCAGCCTCTCGTTCGACCAGTTGGTCGACATGTCCATCAGGCTGGATAACCTACTAGCTACCCGCGGACGTTCCGAGGGGGGTCCGTCCATTTCACCCTCCAGCGCCTCCGAGCCGTGTCCCATGGAGCTCGGGGGTGCTGGCGCTAGAGAGAGGAGGGGTCGAGCTTACTAGGGGGTCCATCCCCTGCACCAACTGTGGTCGGGGAGGACACACCGCGGCTAGGTGCTGGGGATGGCCTCCTAGGGGAGAGGACGACAGGTCCCGCACTGGGGATTCCTTCCAGGTGAGTAGGCGCCCCACTCACCCAGAGCTCTCTATTGCACATTTCTGTTTGCCTGTGAGTTTTCCACAGGTAGCACCTCATTCCCAGCATAAGGCGCTGGTAGATTCAGGCGCGGCTGGGAATTTTATTGATAAGAAATTTTGTTTAGCTTTAGGGATTCCCCTTCTTCCTGTTGATGTCCCTTTCCCCGTTCATGCCCTAGATAGCCGTCCGTTGGGTGCGGGCTTGATCAGGGAGGTCACTGCGCCACTTAGGATGTGTGCGCAGGGGGGTCATCAGGAGATGATTCAGCTATTTCTGATTGACTCTCCTGCGTATCCGGTGGTGCTGGGCATGCCCTGGTTGAGTACCCATAACCCATGGATTTCGTGGCAGGAGAGGGCTCTGATGGAGTGGTCTGCCCAGTGTGTGGGTAGATGTTTAGGCGTTTCCGTAGGGGCTACCTCGGTGGAGAGTCCAAACCAGGTGCCCGCATTGCACGTTCCCCCTGAGTATGGGGATTTGGTTATTGCGTTTAGTAAGTCGAGGGCAACGCAGTTGCCGCCCCATAGGCAGGGAGATTGTGCGATAGACCTCCAGGCAGGAGCTGCGCTCCCACGGAGCCATGTGTATCCTCTGTCTCAGGAGGAGAAGAAAGCTATGGAGACTTACATAGACGAATCTCTGAGACAAGGATACATACGGCCCTCCACTTCCCCTGCATCCTCGAGTTTCTTTTTTGTGAAGAAGAAGGATGGTGGTTTGCGCCCATGCATCGATTACCGTGGTCTCAATCAGATCACGGTGAAGTACAGTTATCCACTCCCGCTGATTGCGACCATGACTGAGTCCTTGCATGGGGCGCGTTTCTTCACTAAATTAGATCTCAGGAGCGCGTACAACTTGGTGCGCATCAGGGAGGGCGATGAATGGAAGACAGCCTTTAGTACCACCTCGGGCCATTACGCAGTATCTTGTCATGCCATACGGGTTGATGAACGCTCCGTCAGTTTTCCAATCATTCGTGGATGAGATCTTCAGGGACATGCAGGGGCAGGGGGTCGTGGTGTACATAGATGACATTCTCGTGTACTCGCCTACCCGTGTCGAGCATGTGGCCCTGGTGCGCAGAGTGTTGCGGAGGCTGGTGGAGCACGACCTGTATGTTAAGGCAGAGAAGTGTCTGTTTTTCCAGGAGTCGGTCTCCTTTTTGGGGTATCAGTTGTCTGCGTCAGGGGTGAAGATGGAGGTAGACCGGGTGTCAGCCGTGCGTAATTGGCAAACACCAACCACTGTGAAGGAGGTGCAGCAGTATTTGGGGTTTGCGAATTACTACCGGAGGTTTATCCAGGGTTTTGGACAGGTGGCAGCTCCCATCACGTCTCTCTTGAAGGGGGGCCCGGTGCGTCTGCAGTGGTCTGCTGAGGCGGACAGGGCATTTGGGAGGCTGAAGGACCTGTTTACCTCGGCTCCCGTGCTGGCGCATCCGGATCCCTCTTTACCATTTCAGGTAGAGGTGGACGCGTCTGAGGCCGGTATAGGAGCCGTGCTTTCACAACGATCAGGCGCGCCACCTAAACTCCGCCCCTGTGCTTTTTATTCCAAGAAGCTCAGTCCGGCGGAGCGAAACTATGACGTAGGGGACAGGGAGCTGTTAGCCGTGGTACAGGCCCTAAAGGTGTGGAGGCACTGGCTTGAGGGGGCTCAACACCCTTTCCTCATTTTGACGGACCACCGTAACCTGGAGTACATCCGGGCAGCGAGGAGGCTAAACCCTCGGCAGGCTAGATGGAATATGTTTTTGACCCGGTTTACGTTTAAGATCACGTACATCCCTGGGTCCCAGAACGGTAAGGCAGATGCGCTGTCTCGGCGGTATGACACGGAGGAGAGGTCCGTGGAGCCCACTCCCATACTGCCGGAGTCGTGTCTGGTGGCACCGGTAGTGTGGGAGGTCGATGCTGAGCTCGAGCGGGCGTTACGCACCGACCCTAGTCCACCACAGTGCCCGGAGGGTCGGAAGTACGTTCCGCTCGAGGTTCGGGATCGATTGATCTATTGGGCTCACACGTCACCCTCCTCTGGACATCCGGGTATCGGCCGGACAGTGCACTGTCTTAGTGCCAAGTACTGGTGGCCCACGTTGGCAAGGGATGTGAGGGTTTATGTTTCCTCCTGCTCGGTGTGCGCCCAGTGTAAGGCGCCTAGACATCTGCCTAGGGGTAAGTTACTACCCCTGCCCGTGCCACAACGACCATGGTCCCACCTCTCGGTGGATTTCCTTACTGACCTTCCTCCTTCACAGGGGAATACCGCTATACTGGTCGTTGTGGACCGGTTTTCTAAGGCCTGTCGTTTGCTCCCCATGCCGGGCCTTCCTACCGCCCTGCAAACTGCCGAAGCCCTATTCACCCATGTGTTCCGGCACTACGGGTACCCGAGGATATTGTGTCTGATCGAGGTCCCCAATTTACCTCCAGAGTCTGGAGGGCCTTTATGGAGCGGTTGGGGGTCTCGGTGAGCCTCACCTCGGGTTACCACCCGGAGAGCAATGGGCAGGTGGAACGTGTAAACCAGGATGTGGGCAGGTTTCTTAGAACATACTGCCAGGACCGGCCGGAGGAGTGGGCAAGGTACGTTCCCTGGGCCGAAATGGCCCAGAATTCCCTACGCCATTCCTCCACTAACCTAACCCCTTTCCAATGTGTGTTAGGTTACCAGCCGGTTCTGGCACCCTGGCAGCAGAGCCAGATCGAGGCTCCTGCGGTGGATGAGTGGGCGAGGCGCTCGGAGGAGACATGGAACGCTGCACACGTCCACCTGCAGCGGGCCGTCCGACGTCATAAGGCGAGCGCCGATCTCCACCGCAGTGAGGGACCGGTGTACGCACCTGGTGATCGAGTCTGGCTCTCTACCAGGAACCTGCCCCTCCGCCTGCCCTGTCGGAAACTGGGTCGGCGTTTTGTAGGGCCATTTAAAGTCCTGGGAAGGTTGAACGAGGTGTGTTATAAATTACAGCTACCTGTTGAATATAAAAGTATTAACCCCTCGTTCCATGTGTCCCTTCTCAGGCCGGTGGTAGCTGGCCCACTCCAAGAAAGTGAGATCAGGGAGACTCCTCTGCCCCCATTGGACATCGAGGGGGCACCGGCGTACTCCGTGAGGTCCATCTTGGATTCGAGACGTCGGATGGGGGGTCTCCAGTATCTAGTGGAGTGGGAGGGGTACGGTCCGGGAGGAGCGGTGCTGGGTGCCGAGGAGAGACATTTTGGACCCGTCTCTCCTGACGGAATTCCATCGTGGGCACCCGACGCACCCTGCTCCGCGTCCTCCGGGTCGTCCCCGAGGCCGGAGTCGGCGCACGTCTGGAGCCGCGCGTCAAGGGGGGGTACTGTCACGGTTTCGGCCGAGGCTGCCTCTCTCCCTTGTTCGGGCAGGCTTCGGCGTCGTTGTCTCCGGAATACTAGCTGCCACCGTTGTATGTTTCATGTTCGTTTGCTTTTGTCTGATTGTTGTCACACCTGTTTTCATTTAGTGTCATTAGTGTCCTATTTAGTTCTCGTTGTGTTCGTCAGGTGTTGTGTGTTATTGATTTTTGTCTGTCGTGTGTAGGGCTGATGTTCGCTATTTCGCTCGGTTGAGCTTCCCTCCACTGCGTGGAGTGTTTACGCACCTGTGTAGTGCGCATTTGTTTTGTTCGCCTTCGTGCGTTATTTCGCCTACGGGCAAGTGTTCTCGTTATTTCCTTGTTGGAGAGTTACTAAAGTCTGTTGGACTATACTTCGGTGTCCTGCGTTTGATTCCACCACTACACCCACCTACAGCACGCGTGACAAATTGTAGTTGACAACAGTACTGTGTTGATGCTGAATGGGAGTTATTGGGAGAAATGATCTGATGCAGGTTTCACGAAGGGTTAACCTCATCAAGGAGAATGCCAAGTGTCAAAATGCCATTGAATACCTCTGGGTTTAAGCTATTTCTAGCTCATAAGCTCTGAAATACATGCATAATGTTTAAGCTCCAACTACATATATGTACGTTTAACTCTGCTCTTCTATGTGATAATGTCACCTGCAGTTACTTTTGTATCACCCCTGTATTCTGCAACAATGGCAGATACAACACATACTGTAAACAGGACAGGTCTTCTGTTTTTGTCACGAATGTCAGTGTAATGTGGTGGAAGAAGTCAGGCGCAGGATGCAGAACCTCTAAGAAACGTACTTTACTAAACGAAGTAAAGAACACAACACAGAATACCTCCACACAGGGAGGAACTAACCCGCTCACCAACGACACACGTAACAATGAACAATAACACACAAATTCCAAATGAGAGACAGGGGTAAATATAGGGAATACAATCAAACATAATGGGGAACAGGTGTAAACAATAAAGACTAAACTAGACAAACACCGAAACATCGATCGGCAGCAGCTAGTACTCCGGGGACGACGAACGCCGAAGCCTGCCCGAGCAAGGAGGAGGAGCAGCCTCGGCTGAGTCCGTGACAGTACCCCCCCCCCTTGACGCGCGGCTCCAGCCGTGCGCCGACCCCAGCCTCGGGGACGGCCAGGAGGACGCGGAGCAGGGCGAGTCGGATGACTCCGGTGGAAATCCCTCAATAGGGAGGGATCTAGGATGTCCCTCCTAGGGACCCAGCACCGTTCCTCCGGACCATACCCCTCCCACTCCATGAGATACTGCAGACCCCCCATCCGACGCCTCGAATCCACGATGGAACGGACTGAGTACGCCGGAGCCCCCTCGATGTCTAGTGGGGGCGGAGGAGCCTCTCGTATCTCATTCTCCTGGAGTGGACCAGCTACCACCGGCCTGAGGAGAGACACATGGAACGAGGGGTTAATGCGGTAATTAATGGGCAGTTGTAACCTATAACATACCTCGTTCAATCTCCTCAGGACTTTAAATGGCCCCACAAACCGCCGAACCAGCTTCCGGCAGGGCAGGCGAAGGGGCAGGTTTCGGGTCGAGAGCCAGACCCGATCTCCCGGTGCATAAACCAGACCCTCACTGCGGTGGCGATCGGCGCTCGCCTTTTGCCGTCTGATAGCCCGCTGCAGATAGACATGCGCAGCGTTCCATGTTTCCTCCGAGTGCCGAAACCACTCATCCACCGCAGGAGCTTCGATCTGGCTCTGATGCCAGGGTGCCAGGATCGGCTGATAACCCAACACACACTGAAAAGGCGTAAGATTAGTAGAGGAGTGGCGGAGTGAGTTTTGGGCTATCTCTGCCCAGGGGATATACCCCGACCACTCCTCCTGCCGGTCCTGGCAATAGGACCTCAGAAACCTACCCACATCCTGGTTTACTCTCTCCACCTGCCCATTACTCTCAGGGTGAAAACCCGAGGTAAGGCTAATCGAGACCCCCAAACGTTCCATAAACGCCCTCCAAACTCTAGAGGTGAACTGGGGACCCCGATCAGACACTATATCCTCAGGCACCCCGTAGTGCCGGAAAACGTGAGTAAACAGGGCGTCGGCCGTTTGTAGGACTGTAGGAAGACCTGGCATTGGAATGAGACGGCAGGCCTTAGAAAACCGATCCACAACGACCAAGATTGTGGTATTCCCTTGGGAGGGGGGAAGGTCCGTGACAAAATCCACCGATAGGTGAGACCACGGCCGTTGTGGAACGGGTAGAGGTTGTAACTTCCCTCTGGGCAGGTGTCTAGGCGCCTTACTCTGGGCGCACACCGAGCAGGAAGAAACGTAAACCCTCACGTCCCTAGCTAAGGTGGGCCACCAGTACTTCCCGCTAAGGCAGTGCACCGTCCGACCAATACCAGGATGACCAGAAGAGGGTGACGTGTCAGCCCAATATATCAGTCGATCACGGACCTCGAGCGGCACGTACCTCCGCCCCTCTGGACACTCTGGGGGAGAAGGGTCGGCACGTAACGCCCGCTCGATTTCCGCATCGACCTCCCACACCACCGGTGCCACTAGACAAGACTCCGGAAGTATGGGAGTGGGCTCAATGGACCTCTCCTCTGTGTCATATCGTCGGGACAGGGCGTCTGCCTTAGCGTTCTGTGACCCTGGTATATAAGTGAGCTTAAATACAGATACAACAGGGAGGGATCGAGGATGTCCCGCCTTGGCCTCCCAGCACTGCTCCTCCGGACCATACCCCTCCCATTCCACGAGATACTGAAGGCCCCCCACCCGACGCCTCGAATCCAGGATGGAATGGACAGAGTACGCCGGGGCCCCCTCAATGTCCAGAGGAGGTGGAGGCACCTCCCGCACCTCAGACTCCTGGAGCGGACCAGCTACCACCAACCTGAGGAGATACACATGAAATGAGGGGTTAATACGGTAATCAGGGGGGAGTAACAACCTGTATGTCACCTCATTAATTCTCCTCAGGACTTTAAACGGCCCCACAAACCGCGGGCTCAGCTTCCGGCAGGGCAGGCTTTGGGGCAGATTCCGGGTCGAGAGCCAGACCCGATCTCCCGGTACGAACACCGGGGCCTCCCTGCGGTGGCGGTCAGCGTTGGCCTTCTGACGACGCACGGCGCGCTGGAGGCGAACGTGGGCAGCATCCCAAGTCTCCTCCGCGCCGAAACCAGTCATCCACCGCAGGAGCCTTGGTCTGGCTCTGGTGCCACGGTGCCAGAACCGGTTGGTAACCTAAAACACATTGGAAGGGTGTTAGGTTAATGGAGGAGTGGCGGAGAGAGTTCTGAGCATATTCTGCCCATGGCAGGAACACCGACCACTCCCCCGGCCGGTCCTGACAGTAGGTCCACAGGAACCTACCTACATCCTGATTCACCCTTTCCACCTGCCCATTACTCTCAGGGTGGAATCCAGAGGTCAGGCTGACCGAGACCCTCTGACGTTTCATGAACGCCTTCCAGACTCTAGACGTGAACTGGGGACCCCGGTCAGACACTATACCCTCTGGTACCCCGTAGTGCCGGAAGACGTGAGTTAACAGAGCCTCCGCAGTCTGCAGGGCCGTGGGGAGACCGGGCAGTGGAAGGATCGGTCCACAATGACCAGGATAGTGGTGTTACCTTATGAGGGGGGAAGATCAGTGAGGAAATCAAAACTTAAGTGAGACCATGGTCGTTGTGGAACTGGTAAAGGTTGTAGCTTACCCGCTGGGAGATGCCTAGGTGCCATACTCTGGACGCACACTGAGCATGAGGACACATACACCCTTACGTCCTTAGCCAAGGTAGGCCACCAGTACTTCTCGGTCCGGCAGCGCATTGTACGATTGATACCTGGATGACCAGAGGTGGGTGACGTGTGTGCCCAGTAGATCAAACGATCACGGATAAGCGCAGGCACGTACTGCAGCCCAGCTGGACACTGCGGTGGAGATGGATCTGTGCGTAATGCCTGCGCTATATCCGCGTCCATCGCCCATACTACAGGTGCCACAATGCATGAGGCCGGGAGTATGGGGGTGTTGTCTCTGGGCCTCTCCTCTGTATCATACAGCCGAGACAGTGCGTCAGCCTTCACCTTCTTTGTACCCGGAATGTATGAGATTGTGAAATCAAACCGGGTGAAGAAGAGGGCCCACCTGGCCTGGCGAGGATTCAGACTCCTCGCTGCCCGGAAGCGATACACCTCCTTTACTGTGGTTGGAGTCGGCCAATTACGCACAGCTGATATGCAGTCTCCCTCCATCTACACACCTGTGGTAGTAATGCGGTGTCCGAGGAAGGAGATTGACTGCTGGAAAAACTCAAATTTTTCTGCCTTGGCATTAAGATCATTCTCCAGCAGTCAGACCAGTACCTTGCGAACCAGGGACACATGGTCGGCGCGCGTAGCGGAATACACCAAGATGTCATCGATGTAGACCACCACACCAAGCATGTCCCGAAACACCTCGTTCACAAAGGACTGGAAAACGGATGGAGCATTCATCAAACCGTAGGGCATCACCAGATATTCATAATGCCCCGAGGATGTGCTGAATGCTGTTTTCCACTCATCCCCTTCCCGAATACGCACCAGGTTGTAGGCACTCCTGAGGTCTAATTTTGTGAAAAAACGGGCCCTATGCATTGACTCAATCACTGTAGGAATGAGGGGAAGAGGATAACTGAATCGTGCCGTCACATTATTCAGTGGTCGATAATCAATGCACGGGCGTAAACCGCCATCTTTCTTTTTCACAAAGAAGAAGCTTGAGGAGGCAGGTGAAGTGGAGGGATATATATATACACTGCTCAAAAAAATAAAGGGAACACTTAAACAACACATCCTAGATCTGAATGAATGAAATAATCTTATTAAATACTTTTTTCTTTACATAGTTGAATGTGCTGACAAAAAAATCACAAAAAAATTATCAATGGAAATCAAATTTATCAACCCATGGAGGTCTGGATTTGGAGTCACCCTCAAAATTTAAGTGGAAAACCACACTACAGGCTGATCCAACTTTGATGTAATGTCCTTAAAACAAGTCAAAATGAGGCTCAGTAGTGTGTGTGGCCTCCACGTGCCTGTATGACCTCCCTACAATGCCTGGGCATGCTCCTGATGAGGTGGCGGATGGTCTCCTGAGGGATCTCCTCCCAGACCTGGACTAAAGCATCCGCCAACTCCTGGACAGTCTGTGGTGCAACGTGGCCTTGGTGGATGGAGCGAGACATGATGTCCCAGATGTGCTCAATTGGATTCAGGTCTGGGGAACGGGCAGGCCAGTCCATAGCATCAATGCCTTCCTCTTGCAGGAACTGCTGACACACTCCAGCCACATGAGGTCTAGCATTGTCTTGCATTAGGAGGAACCCAGGGCCAACCGCACCAGCATATGGTCTCACAAGGGGTCTGAGGATCTCATCTCGGTACCTAATGGCAGTCAGGCTACCTCTGGTGAGCACATGGAGGGCTGTGCGGCCCCCCAAAGAAATGCCACCCCACACCATGACTGACCCACCGCCAAACCGGTCATGCTGGAGGATGTTGCAGGCAGCAGAACGTTCTCCACGGCGTCTCCAGACTCTGTCACGTCTGTCACATGTGCTCAGTGTGAACCTGCTTTCATCTGTGAAGAGCACAGGGCGCCAGTGGCGAATTTGCCAATCTTGGTGTTCTTTGGCAAATGCCAAACGTCCTGCACGGTGTTGGGCTGTAAGCACAACCCCCACCTGTGGACGCCGGGCCCTCATACCACCCTCATGGAGTCTGTTTCTGACCGTTTGAGCAGACACATGCACATTTGTGGCCTGCTGGAGGTCATTTTGCAGGGCTCTGGCAGTGCTCCTCCTGCTCCTCCTTGCACAAAGGCGGAGGTAGCGGTCCTGCTGCTGGGTTGTTGCCCTCCTACGGCCTCCTCCACGTCTCCTGATGTACTGGACTGTCTCCTGGTAGCGCCTCCATGCTCTGGACACTACGCTGACAGACACAACAAACCTTCTTGCCACAGCTCGCATTGATGTGCCATCCTGGATGAGCTGCACTACCTGAGCCACTTGTGTGGGTTGTAGACTCCGTCTCATGCTACCACTAGAGTGAAAGCACCGCCAGCATTCAAAAGTGACCAAAACATCAGCCAGGAAGCATAGGAACTGAGAAGTGGTCTGTGGTCACCACCTGCAGAACCACTTCTTTATTGGGGGTGTCTTGCTAATTGCCTATAATTTCCACCTGTTGTCTATTCCATTTGCACAACAGCATGTGAAATGTATTGTCAATCAGTGTTGCTTCCAAAGTGGACAGTTTGATTTCACAGAAGTGTGATTGACTTGGAGTTACATTGTGTTGTTTAAGTGTTCCCTTTATTTTTTTGAGCAGTGTATATATATATATATATATATACGTATGTTTCCATAGCCTCCATTTCAGCCTGCGACAGGGGATACACATGACTCCTGGGAGGTACAGCGTCTAACCGAAGGTTTATCGCGCAATCCCCCACCCGATGAGGTGTTAATATAGTCGCTTGCGTCTTGGGAAAATGCACGTGTCAGATCATGGTATTCGGGGGGAATGCGCACGGTGGGGATACCGTCTGGACTTTCCACCGTAGTTGCACCAACGGAAACACCTAGACACCTACCCTGGCACTCACGCGACCACCCCGCAAGAACCCTCTGCGGCCATGAGAACTTGGGGTTGTGAAGGGCTAACCACGGGATACCCAAGACTACAGGGTAAGCAGGAGACTCAATATTCATAAAGTTGATCTGCTCAACATGCGTCTCCTGCGTAATCATGGTGACTGAACCCGTAACCTCCTTAACCAACCCGGACCCTAATGGTCGACTATCAAGTTCTCTGATGGGGAGTGGAATACTAATTAGGGGAATGAGCACCAGGTGTGTGTGATTGACAAGACATGACAAGTGGAGTGATGAGAATGAAATCGGCAGTAGCTAGTACTCTGGTGACGACGAACGTAGGGTGAAAGCGGGCCACAAAATACATTGGAGTGTAGTTCAGCCCAGTGTAATACAAATGACAAAATACTCAGAAGTAATTGAAATACATACAGTTGAAGTCGGAAGTTTACATACACTTAGGTTGGTTATAGTTTTGGCAAGTCGTTTAGGACATATACTTTTTGCATGACACAAGTAATTTTTCCAACAATTGTTTACAGACAGATTAATTCACTTATAATTCACTGTATCACAATTCCAGTGGGTCAGAATACACTAAGTTGACTGTGCTTTTAAACAGCTTGGAAAATTCCAGAAAATGATGTCATGGCTTTAGAAGCTTCTGATAGGCTAATTGACATCATTTGAGTCAATTGGAGGTGTACTTGTGGATGTATTTCAAGGACTACCTTCAAACTCAGTGCCTCTTTGCTTGACATCATGGGAAAATCAAAATAAATCAGCCAAGACCTCAGAAAAAGAATTGTAGACCTCCACAAGTCTGGTTCATCCTTGGGAGCAATTTCCAAACGCCTGAAGGTACCACGTTCATCTGTACCAACAATAGTACGCAAGTATAAACACCATTGGACCACACAGCCATCATACCGCTCAGGAAGGAGACGCGTTCTGTCTCCTAGAGATGAACGTACTTTGGTGCGAAAAGCGCAAATCAATCCCAGAACAACAGCAAAGGACCTTGTGAAGATGCTGGAGGAAACAGGTACAAAAGTATGTACAGTGGGGAGAACAAGTATTTGATACACTGCCGATTTTGCAGGTTTTCCTACTTACAAAGCATGTAGAGGTCTGTAATTTTTATCATACCATGTACACTTCAACTGTGAGAGACGGAATCTAAAACAAAGTTGTCACGACTTCCTTTGAAGCTGCCTCCTCTCCTTGTTCGGGCAGGCTTCGGCGTTCGTCGTCACCGGCCTTCTAGCCACTGCCGCTCCTCTTCTCATCATTCCATTTGTTTTGTCTTGTTTTTTTTTACACACACCAGGTTCATATCCCCTCTTCAGTCCCTGTATAAGTATTCCCTCTGCCCCTCATGTCTTTGTGTGTGATTGTTTCCATGTGGAGGTGTCGATAGCTCGGTGGAGCATATTGTACTTGATCGCCGGGATATTCACCCATGTGTTTTGTTTTTCCTAGTGCGCCGTTAAGTCGCACTTTAGTTGTTTTACGCATTGCTGCGAACGGCTGTATTGGCCGAATAAACCATTATTTTGTGATTTACACCTCCTGCGCCTGACTCCGTCCAAATCACCTGCTACAGAATAACACACCCAACAGCATGGAGTCTTTGAGCGGGTTCGGGAGCATTCCAACATGTTAGCCAGCTTGGGCGAAGTGATGGATTGGGTTCTCCAGGCCGTCCAGTGCCTGGAGAGGAGAGGACCCGACCCTGCGGAACCAGCTGAGCGACCGGATCCAGCCACCCACACACTAGCACCCAGTGGTATTCACCTGTCTCGACCGAGGGAATATGACGGGACAGCGGCCCACTGCCAGGATTTCCTCCTGCAGCTGGACCTCTATTTCACCACCATCGGCCCTGCTCCATCAGATCAGGGGAAGGTTTCCGCCCTTGTCTCCTGCCTCTTGGGGAAAGCCCTGGAGTGGGCCAATGTGGTCTGGAGTGAAGGAGGAGATGCGTTGGACAACTACGGAGAGTTCGCTCACCTCTTCCGGGCAGTCTTCGATCATCCCCCCGAAGGAAGAGAGGCGGACGAGCATCTGGTCCATCTGAGGAAGGGGACGAGAACCGCACAAGAGTTTAGAACTCTAGCGGCTGGGTCTGGGTGGAACGAGCGGGCCCTCATCGACCACTTCCGATGCAGCCTGCATGAGGACGTCCAAAGAGAGCTAGCCTGCCGGAATACCACGTTGACCTTCAACCAACAGGTGGACAAGGCCATCCGGTTGGACAACCTGCTGGCTTCGAGAGGACATCCTGGAAGGGGCCTGCCCGTTTCACCCCCCTTCAACCCAGATCACGTTCCGATGGAGCTGGGTGGTGCAGCGTTCCAGGAGAACGTAGGACAACAGATCCAGTGTCACTCTTGTGGCAAGAGAGGACATTCTGCTGCACGATGTCGTCAGAGTTCTTCTGGTTCTGGAGGCGGCAGGCAGGGCACTCTCGCGTCACCACAGGTAGAGCAAACCCACATTCGTTCAGAGCCCTCTGCTGCGCATTTCACCATCCACGTCAACTTCCCTGATTACACGGCAAGGCGCTGGTAGATTCAGGCGCAGCTGGGAACTTTATGGACATGTCTTTAGTTCTTAGTCTACGTATTACATTGGTTCCCCTGTCCATTCCATTGCCCATCAAAGCACTTTACAGTTGACCATTAGGGTCAGGTTTTGTTAGGGAGGTTACAGCACCAGTTACAATGATTACGCAGGAGACCCATAGTGAGCAAATCACCTTTCATATTATTGAGTCCCCTGATTTCCCTGTTGTGTTGGGCCTTCCCTGGCTAGCACTACAGGACCCCACCTTTTCATGGCCGCAGAGGGTTGTCACAGGGTGGTCGCGAGAGTGTCAGGTTAGGTGTCTAGCTGTCTCCGTTGGTGCGACCACGGTGGAAAGTCCAGACTCTACCTCTACCGTGCACATTCCCCCCGAATACCTCGATCATTTGATTTACACAACATGCCTACCACTTTGAAGATGCAAAATATTTTTTCTTGTGAAACAAACAAGAAATAAGACAAAAAAAACTGAAAACTTGAGCGTGCATAACTATTCAGCCCCCCCCCCCCCAAAGTCAATACATTGTAGAGCCACCTCTTGCAGAAATTACAGCTGCAAGTCTCTTGGGGTATGTCTCTATAAGCTTGGCACATCTAGCCACTGGGATTTTTGCCCATTCTGCAAGGCAAAACTGCTCCAGCTCCTTCAAGTTGGATGGGTTCCGCTGGTGTACAGCAATCTTTAAGTCATACCACAGATTCTCAATTGGATTGAGGTCTGGGCTTTGACTAGGCTATTCCAAGACATTTAAATGTTTCCCCTTAAACCACTCGAGTGTTGCTTTAGCAGTATGCTTAGGTTTATTGTCCTGCTGGAAGGTGAACCTCCGTCCGTCTCAAATCTCTGGAAGACTGAAACAGGTTTCACTCAAGAATTTCCCTGTATTTAGCGCCTTCCATCATTCCTTCAATTCTGACCAGTTTCCCAGTCCCTGCCGATGAAAAACATCCCCACAGCATGATGCTGCCACCACCATGCTTCACTGTGGGGATGGTGTTCTCTGGGTGATGAGAGGTGTTGGGTTTACGCCAGACATAGCGTTTTCCTTGATGGTCCAAAAGCTCAATTTTAGGCTAATCTGACCAGAGTACCTTGTTCAGTGTGTTTGGGGAGTCTCCCACATGCCTTTTGGCGAACACCAAACGTGTTTGCTTATTTTTTTCTTGAAGCAGTGGTTTTTTTCTGGCCACTCTTCCATAAAGCCCAGCTCTGTGGAGTGTATGGCTTAAAGTGGTACTATGGACAGATACTCCAATCTCCGCTGTGGAGCTTTCCAGCTCCTTCAGGGTTATCTTTGGTCTCTTTGTTGCCTCTCTGATTAATGCCCTCCTTGCCTGGTCCGTGAGTTTTGGTGGGCGGCCCTCTCTTGGCGGGTTTGTTGTGGTGCCATGTTCAAAGTTTCGGATATTTTTTTATAACCCAACCCTGATCTGTACTTCTCCACAACTTTGTCCCTGACCTGTTTGAAGAGCTCCTTGGTATTCATGGTGCCGCTTGCTAGGTTGTGCCCCTTGCTTAGTGGAGTTGCAGACTCTGGGGCCTTTCAGAACAGGTGTATATATACTGAGCTCATGTGACAGATCATGTGACACTTAGATTGCACACAGGTGGACTTTATTTAACTAATTATGTGACTTCTGAAGGTAATTGGTTGCACCAGATCTTATTTAGGGGCTTCATAGCAAAGGGGGTAAATATATATGCATGCACCACTTTTTCGTTATTTATTTGTTAGAATCTTTTGAAACCAAATTTTTTTCATTCCACTTCACCAATTTGGACTATTTTGAGTATGTCCATTACATGAAATCCAAATAACAATCAATTTAAATTACAGGTTGTAAAGCAACAAAATAGGAAAAACGCCAAGGGGTATGAATAATTTTGCAAGGCACTGTATATCCCCTGTCGCAGGCTGAAACAGAGGCTATGGAGACATACGTCTCAGAGTCCCTGTGTCAGGGGTTCATACGTCCCTCCACTTCACCCACCTCCTCAAGTTTCTTTTTCGTGAAGAAGAAAGACGGGATCTGCGCCCTTGCATTGATTACCGTGCACTTAATCAAACTACCAATCGCTATAGTTACCCTCTACCCCTCATTTCTTCTGTTATCGAATCAATGCATGGGGTGTGCTTCTTCACAAAATTAGATCTCAGGAGTGCGCACAACCCGGTGCGTGTCCAGGAAGGGGACGAATGGAAGACAGCATTTAGCACAACTACGGGGCATTATGAGTACCCGGTGATGCCATACGGGTTGATGAATGCTCCATCAGTCTTCCAGTCCTTTGTAAATGAGGTGTTTTCGGGACATACTTGGTTGCGGTGTGGTGGTCTACATCGACGAAATCCTGGTGTATTGCGTTATGTGCGCCGAGCATGTGTCCCTGGTTCGCAGAGTGCTTGGCCGACTGTTGGAGCATGACCTGTATGCCAAGGCTGAAAAATGTCTATTCTTCCAACAATCCGTCTTCCTCGGATACCACATCACCAACTCAGGTGTGGAAATGGAGGGAGACCGCATTTCAGCCCTGCGTAATTGGCCGACTCCAACCACTGTAAAGGAGGTGCAGTGCTTCATTGACATTGCCCATTATTATCGGAGGTTTATCCGGGGCTTTGGCAAGGTCGCAGCCCCCATCACCTCTCTGTTGAATGGTGGGCCATCCCGGCTCCGCTGTTCTGCTGAGGCTGACAGGGCTTTCAGTATCCTGAGGGCTCTGTTCACCTCAGCCCCATTACTGGCCCATCCCGATCCATCATTACCGTTCGTAGTGGAGGTGGATGCGTCAGAGGTAGGGGTATGCGCTGTCCTATCCCAACGCTCGGGTACGCCACCCATGCTCCGCCCCTGTGCCTTCTTCTCAAAGAAGCTCAGCCCGGCGGAGCAGAACTATGACGTTGGTGATCGGGAGCTGTTGTCAGAGCCCTGACAGCGTGGAGCCACTACTCAAGGGGGCGAAACACCCTTTCCTTGTCTGGACTGACCACCGTAGCCTGTAGTACATCCGGGCAGCGTGGAGGCTGAACCCTCGCCAGGCCAGGTGGGCCTGGTCACCCAGGCATCGGCCGTACAGTGCGCTGCCTGACCGTGAAGTACTGGCGGCCTACCTTGGCTAAGGGCGTGAGGGTGTATGTCTCCTTCTGCTCGGTGTGCGCCCAGAGTAAGGCACCTAGGCACCTTCCAGCGGGTAAGGTACATCCCTAACCAGTTCCACAACGGCCATGGTCCCACTTATCCATTGATTTCCTAACTGATCTTCCCTTCTCTCAGGGTAACACCACCATCCTGGTCGTTGTGGACCGCTTCTCTAAAGCCTGCCACCTCCTTCCTCTGCCCGGTCTCCCCACAGCACTGCAAACTGCGGAAGCCCTGTTTACTCACGTCTTCCGGCACTACGGGGTGCCAGAGGACATAGTGTCTGACCGGGGTCTCCAGTTTACATCCAGGGTCTGGAAGGCGTTCATGGAACGTCTGGGGGTCTCAGTCAGCCTGACCTCTGAGTTTCACCCCAAATCTAATGGGCAGGTGGAACGGGTGAATCAGGATGTGGGTAGGTTCCTGCGGTCCTATTTCCAGGACCGGCCGGGGGAGTGGTCGGTGTTCCCAGAACTCTCTCCGCCACTCCTCCACTAACCGGTCACCATTTCAATGTGTTTTATTTAGTGTATCAGCCGGAGCTGGCACCGTGGCATCAGAGCCAGATCGAAACTCCTGCTGTGGACGACTGGCTTGGTGCGCGTAGGAGATGTGGAACGCCGCCCACGTCCACCTCCAGCGCGCCGTGCGTCGCCAGAAAGCCAACGCAGACCGCCACTGCAGTGAAGCCCCGGTCTTTGTACCGGGTGATCGGGTCTGGCTCTCGACCCGGAACCTGCCCCTCCGCCTGCCCTGCCGGAAGCTGAGCCTGCAGTTTATGGGGCCGTCCTGAGGAGAGTTAACGAGGTTACGTATAGGTTGCTGCTCCCTCCTGATTACCGTATTAACCCCTCGTTTCACGTATCTCTCCTCAGGCCGGTGGTGGCTGGTCCGCTCCAGGAGTCTGAGGTGCGGAATGTCCCTCCGCCCCTTCTGGACATCGAGGGGGCCCTGGCATACTTCGTCCATTCCATCCTGGATTCGAGGTGTCGGGTGGGGGGTACCTCATGGAGTGGGAGGGGTACAGTCCGGAGGAGCGGTGCTGGGTCCCGGTGAAGGATGTCCTCGATCCCCTGCTGCGGGTTTTCCACCGTCGCCATCCGGATCGCCCTGCTCCGCGTCCTCCTGGCCGTCCCCGAGGCCGGTGTTGGCGCGCTGCTGGGGGGTTGGGGGGGGCCTTCGGCATTAGTCGTCACCGGCCTTCTATCCACTGCCCCTCCTCTTCTCATCATTCCATTTGTTTTGTCTTGTTTTTTTACACACAGCTGCTTCATATCCCCTCATCAGTCCCTGTATAAGTATTCCCTCTGCCCCCAATGTCTTTGTGTGTGATTTTTTTCCATGTGGAGGTGTCGATAGCTCGGTGGATTATATTGTACTTTATCGGCGGAATATTCACCCGTGTGTTTTGTTTTCCCCAGTGCTCCGTTAAGTCGCAATGTAGTTGTTTTACGCATTGTTATGAACCGCTGTATTGGCCGAATAAACCATTATTCTGTGATATACACCTCCTGCGCCTGACTCTGTCCAAATCACCCGCTACAAAAGGGAAGAAAGGTAGGGGGGTCAATGTCTCCAGAATTTGAAAAGTACATCATTTGCAACTGAGAGCTAATCCCTTACAAAGGTCAGGTGTAATGTTTCCCAGCTTTACATTCGAGAACTAGAGTAAATGGAGATGCCCCTATAGCAAGGAAAGTATCAGTTCCCAATCTCTTAATTAGTTCATTCTTGTAAGATTCAATTTATGTTGAATAAAAGTGTTCTTGATTATAATGAGTCATTGTGGTAGTGAGTTGGATTATGGGAAGGGCCTGTGTCATGTTGTTTTATGACAGAAAATTTAGCATTATTTGAGAGAATATATAAGTTGTGCAACACATTTAGTGGGTGATGAAATTAATGGAGCCATGCCATGAACAATTATACCCAACATGAACCACAGATACATTCCTTTGTTTTGATTAGATGTCCCACTTTGACGACCCCTCCTTCACAATGGTCATCCATTCTCCTTTCTTTCTTTCACGGTCGTGTTCATTAGGCACCAAACAAAAGAATACGGACCGGCACAGGGATGGACTACAAAGACTGACAATGAAAAACACTCAGTTTCGCTTTCCATTGTAACCGCTTTCCATTTTTTGCCCTAACGAACACAACCCAGCTCAAAGTATGAAAGAGCCAACTGTCAGGCTGGATAAGACGGCACCATCGAAAATGCCATATATTGATTCACTTCCTGTCTTAATAGGGACACATGTGGACCAGTCTCCACCTCTACTACCTAGACTGTATTGAGGATGTAAACAGGGCCAAGTTTCCCACTCTGCCGTATGATAAGAGATCTCATTAAACTGGCATTATTGTACCTTTCCAAGCAGCGCCTTTGAAGATAAAAAAAAAACAACACGATCCTTGTCCCCCAAGTCCATGCCCGTTCACTTCACAAGTTCCGAGCACAATTAAATCAGAGATTAAAAAGGGTGTTTGACTTCTGGAACACCAGGCTGCCACCTTGGGTGTGTTTCTTTGGGGAAATGCTTTCGGGCGCGCTCTCGTTTCTGTGCCGTGTTTATCTGCCTCATCCCAAGTCAGTGCCTTCCAGGAAGGTTGAGATAGTTTGGGGGAAGATTGTCTCCCGTTCTCAAATTCACACTTGAGAGGAGAATTGAGAGAAAGCACCTTGCTATAACTTTGCCCTTTTTTCCCTTTATTCTTCTGAAAACGAAACAAAGCAGTTCCCTATTAATGCACAGAATTACCAGGATAAGTAATACAATCCCCACAAACAATTCTGGCATAATTGCCAAACTCCCAGGTATAAAACCCTTTTTTGATTTGTTTGCATGATTGCTAAGGCTGTATATCATTACTAGCATTTCACAGGGTAATTACATTGCTTATTCCTCTGTCGAAACACATCACTCAGATGGTGATTGTCTGACTTATATGGGTTATATTAGTGGAGCAAAATCACATCAGTACATGTCTACCTTTAGATTCCCAGTGCGTCATCCATCTTGTAAATACTATACTATATGGGAAATTAAGCATCATGATAAATAGCAGCCCCCTTTTAACAACCTGTTTGTTGAATGTTAATGTTAAGTGGATGGCCATATAAAACATGAGTGGGCCATGAACAGTACCTAGTAATGCCTTATATTTACATTTTAGTCATTTAGCAGACGCTCTTATCCAGAGTGACTTCCAATTAGTGAGTGAATACATTTTTCATACTGTTAGAAAGCTCAGACTTTCTGATTTTGGGGGTATTTATTATTTATCTATGATTTGTATGGACTTTCTACACTAGTATGCACTTCTATAGTAAATAGTATGAAAAAAGTGCATCGTAGATTTAATTTTGTAATTTCATATGCTATATACAACCTATTCATGAAAAGTTAGTGAATATGCCTTGATTTAAAAAAGAAAAATCATCTACACATACTCACAATCAACTCTGCAATTGACATGTTACAAGATTTCAACTGCCTTAATACTGTAATAATATTTTATGTAATTAGTGGTCAGGGAAAATCAGACTCATATCCTGGTGCACTACTCTCATTCATTGCTATCTCTATCCCCCTGTGAATGTACCACAGATACTGTGGAGTTGATTTGTCACTCTACTTATTTGTCACAATCTCAGCTTTAATCTAATATAAAGTTTGTCCCTCTGTGATGAACACAAAGTGGTTTTGTATCACATCTTAACATTGTGTTAGAGTTTAAAATAAATTAAATTAGCTATAAATGTGTGGTTATCATAAAATGATGGGACTACCCTTCCTATCGCTGCAGTAGACTTTCCGCTTTGCAGCGCTGTGCAGCTTGTGTGCCTGTAATGTATAGTGTCGCCACAAATTGACTGACAGTCCAAATGAGCATTAAGGCGAGACTCCCGAGCCTCTAATGGCTGTGGATATGTAATATGTTTGTTAATCTTTTAAATGCTGCTTTGTTTAACTTAGTTGTTTTCATTGCTTTCTTTCTGCCATTGGGAAGATTCCATATAGCTGCAGTGTTGTCAGAACTACCTTTAATAAAAAATCAAACAATTACCAGTCAGATACGCCACTTCCCCTGCACACCATAATTGGCAGTAATGCTCCAGTTGGCAACTGGGCCCCAGTTGCTAGGCAACCATATTTAAGCTTTCAATTTACAAGCCATCCAACAAATAGATTTTTATATGGGATGTTTACAGCACACAAAATGAAAGACAGCCAACTGTTTGTTAACTTATGTTAGATTTTTCATTTAGTTTGCCGACATTAGTGGGGCCAGTAAGCACACTGTCGGATGAGCGGTGGAAAGAGAGATGTCTCTGTTCCTTGCCTATTACCAAGTTGGGCCAGACCCTGAGTTGCTGTGACTATGTGGTCCAGGACATTCACCCCTCATTCTCACACTTTAGCCTTTCCCTGACTGTTGTTTGATGGTAAAAACAATTTCAAGTCAGAGGCAGTTGGGAGCATGCCTAGTATACTTTCCTTTATGTACCTCCTGCTATCCCATCTTTTTCTTGTAATTTTCAAAGGTAAGCTACCCCATTTCTTTTAAATAAGAGGAATGTCATAACACTGTGACAATAGAACCGCTCTATAGTAGTCGATCTGCACATAGAGTTGAGTTCATAATAATAAGAGATTAGTGGTCATGACCACAGAGATGGCTTGATCGGTCTATTGTCTATGAGGAAGCAATTTTCAAAAAGTTTGTTAAACCCCACTCCTCTTTGATCACCTTTATATCATTACTGAACGTGCCGAATCATGTACAGTGGGGAGAACAAGTATTTGATACACTGCCGATTTGCAGGTTTTCCTACTTACAAAGCATGTAGAGGTCTGTAATTTCTATCATAGGTACACTTCAACTGTGAGAGACGGAATCTATTAATTACAGAGATCATACATTTCCTGTAGGTCTTGACCAGGTTTGCACACACAGCAGCAGGGATTTTGGCCCACTCCTCCATACAGACCTTCTCCAGATCCTTCAGGTTTTGGGGCTGTCGCTGGGCAATACGGACATTCAGCTCCCTCCAAAGATTTTCTATTGGGTTCAGGTCTGGAGACTGGCTAGGCCACTCCAGGACCTTGAGATGCTTCTTACGGAGCCACTCCTGGCTGTGTGTTTCGGGTCGTTGTCATGCTGGAAGACCCAGCCACGACCCATTTTCAATGCTCTTACTGAGGGAAGGAGGTTGTTGGCCAAGATCTCGCGATACATGGCCCCATCCATCCTCCCCTCAATACGGTGCAGTCGTCTCCTCACTGTATGTGTGTTATGCCAGTTCCCCTAATACCTTATAAAAATATGCTTCATTTACAGTCTCACCAAAATAGAGCTAACAGCTCCCTTCACTGAGGGGTTGGGGTGCTTACAAACCTGGATAATGGATGGGAAAACAGTGAATAATGGATGGGTGGCTGTTGGGAAGTCATCAGGACATGACATTGCGGTGAATTATGGAAATGAATGAGGCTTTGCAGTTATCCTTCAGGTGAGAGGCTCATTTTAAGGGAAAGGAGGGTAGGTGATGTTTACAGCACAGCTGCACCTCTGAATTTTTTTTGAAGGTGATTGCGTGCAGAAACAACGTTTGGTCCATTCAAACACACAATTGATTTTGAACACAGATTGGGGGTGGATATTTTTAAACAAACACAGGACTCCATTTTAGCTCATGACTTTGGGTTGAATGGATGCGTGTGTAAGTCTTCAAATGCATTCATTTACATCAGCTTTGTATTACACTTGATGCCTTACGAAATAACTTCAGCAAATGTGATATTCTAACATCAAATTTAAACATCCATTCTAAAGTACAGCACAACCAGACTCTAGAATTGGACAGGCAAGACATGTCATAGGTCACCAACTAAAAGTTTCAAGACAGGCCCAAGAACTCTTTGAGAGATCTGAATTTGAATAAATGTAATTATCTCTCTCACAGAAGAGTATGGGAAGTCCAGTGCTACACACAGTGGGACAGGAGGGTAGTAGTGAAAGATGGATTTAAATTCATGCTTGTGGATATTACACACACACATGTAAACAGAGTCAGCCAAACCCCTGGGTATTACCTCCCTTGCCTATTGTGGTCTGGAGCTCCTAGCAGGGGCGTTTCTAGGATTTGAAGACATTCAAGGCTTAGCCCAAAGCCAGTAGGGGGGTCCGATGGGGCATTGTCCCTGGCCCAAAAAATTGAATTTCAACTGCTAAATGCATGAATTTGGTGCAATTTGAGATGAACATTGAGAGATTAGATATTTTTCAGGTAACTTGCATATTACCACCTGCCACGGCAGACACTGCGAGTACTCAATTACAAGTTGCTACTGTGGGTCTTTCTATTCTGGAACACTCTCTACTCTCTACTCTGGAACACATACAGTAATCTACAAACTTCAAACATAGACTCTGTTGCTGTCTCTTCGTATTCTATCTTGCTGTCTCTTGTCTACCCTCCTCTCTCGTCCTGTCCTGGTTTTAAAAAGTGTAAAGGTAAACAATCGTTTTAGTGGTAATTTCAAAGGCTTTTTCACCTCATCTGCAAATTCTTTGTAAACCATATTTCCTTTTTCACTGTCTGTATTTCACCTCTTATAATTTGTGCAAATAAATAAAACAAATTGGAATCTATAGAGCAGCTTGAAGTGATACTGTCTACTGTGTGGTCAACCCACCTCTGTTCTCTCGCCATCTGCCCTCTTCTGTCACTTTTTCTGTGTCTTGTCTGTTGTTGTCTCAGGTTCTTGTTTGTAACTGTCTCCTTTGTTTATCTTCTTCTGTTATGGTCTGTTCTGTTCTTCTGGTGTCTCTCTCGGTCATATCCTATTCTTCTGTTGCTGTCTCTGTGACTTGTCTGGTGTCTCTCTCCATCAACTGTTATTCTGTTGAAGGTCTCTGTGCCTTGTCTGGTGTGTCTCTCTCCATCATATCCTACTCTTCTGTTGCTGTTTCTGTGTCTCGTCTGGTGTCTCTCTCCATCACCTATTCTTCTGTTGCAGTCTCTGTGTCTTGTCTGGTGTCTCTCTCCATCACCTATTCTTCTGTTGCTGTCTTTGTGTCTTGTCTGGTCAAGGGGATACTGGGGTAGCTTAACTTGTTTTGGGCCTGTGTCTGGGGTTGCTGCTGTTCTAAGTGCTCCACTGGCCTGCTGTTCTCATCTGTCCACCTCCTCATCTGAAAGGTAGCAAGGTAGAGGTGCAACATGTCAATAGTTAGTTTTAAACTAAATGTACTGTTAAAGAACTCTGACTAACACCCAATATCTGAAGGATGCTGAGCGCTAGCACTAGCTTATTAGCATTAGCCAACCCTTATGCTGAGGTAGAATAGCTAGTTAGCTTCCACCAACCCTGCACAAACCTGTGGCTAACTCTGCTTTCTGGCTGTTCTTCCCTCTCCACCTCTTTCACTGCTAACTCAACCTGCTCAACCTGCTCGCTTTATTTGCCACTCTTTCGGAAGAAGTTCCAAATATCCATATTTGCTGTGTGATATGCTGCAGATTCTGACTGAGTGAGGCATTTTGCTGAGTGATGGCATTGACATCTAATCGGTGCTGTAGGTGTGGGGGAGGGTTCAAAGGATGTGAGTGGTCCACTGCGTTGTGAAATTTCAACCAATCACAGCAGGCACTGCATCACTCCAGAGATTTCTTCAAGTGCTATTGCCTAGTCCATTATATTGTATTGTTTATTTTTGCCATAAAAATGTGTCAGTTAAAAATTGTATATATATGTACAGTGAGGGGAAAAAGTATTTGATCCCCTGCTGATTTTGTACGTTTGCCCACTGACAAAGACATGATCAGTCTATAATTGTAATGGTAGGTTTATTTGAACAGTGAGAGACAGAATAACAACAACAAAATCCAGAAAAACGCATGTCAAAAATGTAATAAATTGATTTGCATTTTAATGAGGGAAATAAGTATTTGACCCCCTCTTAATCAGAAAGATTTCTGGCTCCCAGGTGTCTTTTATACAGGTAACGAGCTGAGATTAGGAGCACACTCTTAAAGGGAGTGCTCCTAATCTCAGCTTGTTACCTGTATAAAAGACACCTGTCCACAGAAGCAATCAATCAATCAATCAGATTCCAAACTCTCCACCATGGCCAAGACCAAAGAGCTCTCCAAGGATGTCAGGGACAAGATTGTAGACCTACACAAGGCTGGAATGGGCTACAAGACCATCGCCAAGCAGCTTGGTGAGAAGGTGACAACAGTTGGTCCAAATATTCGCAAACAGAAGAAACACAAAATAACTGTCAATCTCCCTCGGCCTGGGGCTCCATGCAAGATCTCAATGATGCAATGATCATGAGAACAGTGAGGAATTATCCCAGAACTACACAGGAGGATATTGTCAATGATCTCAAGGCAGCTGGGACCATAGTCACCAAGAAAACAATTGGTAACACTACGCCGTGAAGGACTGAAATCCTGCAGCGCCCGCAAGGTCCCCCTGCTCAAGAAAGCACATATACAGGACCGTCTGAAGTTTGCCAATGAACATCTGAATGATTCAGAGGAGAACTGGGTGAAAGTGTTGTGGTCAGATGAGACCAAAATGGAGCTCTTTGGCATGAACTCAACTCGCCGTGTTTGGAGGAGGAGGAATGCTGCCTATGACCCCAAGAACACCATCCCCACCGTCAAACATAGAGGTGGAAACATTATGCTTTGGGGGTGTTTTTCTGCTAAGGGGACAGGACAACTTCACAGCATCAAAGGGACGATGGACGGGGCCATGTACTGTCAAATCTTGGTTGAGAACCTCCTTCCCTCAGCCAGGGCATTGAAAATGGGTCGTGGATGGGTATTCCAGCATGACAATGACCCAAAACACACGGCCAAGGCAACAAAGGAGTGGCTCAAGAAGGAGCACATTAAGGTCCTGGAGTGGCTTAGCCAGTCTCCAGACCTTAATCCCATAGAAA
Source organism: Coregonus clupeaformis (assembly GCF_020615455.1). NCBI lineage: Eukaryota > Metazoa > Chordata > Actinopteri > Salmoniformes > Salmonidae > Coregonus > Coregonus clupeaformis. The sequence continues at coordinate 147,342 of NW_025533746.1, read as the reverse complement.
ATCTGTGGAGGGAGCTGAAGGTTTGAGTTGCCAAACATCAGCCTCGAAACCTTAATGACTTGGAGAAGATCTGCAAAGAGGAGTGGGACAAAATCCCTCCTGAGATGTGAGCAAACCTGGTGGCCTGCTACAAGAAACGTCTGACCTCTGTGATTGCCAACAAGGGTTTTGCCACCAAGTACTAAGTCATGTTTTGCAGAGGGGTCAAATACTTATTTCCCTCATTAAAATGCAAATCAATTTTTTTGTTTTTATTCTGTCTCTCACTGTTCAAATAAACCTACCATTAAAATTATAGACTGATCATTTCTTTGTCAGTGGGCAAACGTACAAAATCAGCAGGGGATCAAATACTTTTTTCCCTCACTGTATATATATATATATATATATATATATATATATATATATATATATATTAGTCAAGTTTGGACACACCTACTCATTCCAGGGTTTTTCTTTATTTTTACTATTTTCTACATTGTATAATAATAGTGAACACACCAAAACGATGAAATAACACATATGGAATCATGTAGTAACCAAAAAAGTGTTAAACAAATCAAAATATATTATATATTTGAGATTTTTCAAAGTAGCCAGCCTTTGCCTTGATGACAGCTTTGCACAGTATTGGCATTCTCTCAACCAGCTTCATGAGGTAGTCACCTGGAATCCATTTCAATTAAGGGACATTGGGAGCTGCTTTTGAGAGGAAAGATCAGTCAAAGATCAGGTGTGAAAAGTCTTAAGAGGGCAGTTTTTATACAGTATGTATTGTTGTGTATTGGATATTGAGGAGAAATGGCACCTTTCAATCGTTCTTATACACAACAATACATTTACTGTCTCTAAGCATGACCAAAACCCCCTTCCTCATCTCAAAGAGCTATCTGTAAACCTCCCCCAGTCCATTGACTTTGACAGATCATTCTTGTCAATAGTAGCAGGGGATTTTTGTAGACTTGTCTTTGTTTTGTGTTTTGAGAATCTGCAGAGAGAAGAATGAGGTGGTTGTGTCATTAATGTTATTGTCTTGATTTTACACCTTTCAGTGTCCTTTGCTGGTTTCTGTCCCACAATCTTGTTGTGCTCCATAATCACAAGGTGTGTCCCCTCTCTCATGCTCGTGTACCCAAAATGCCACCGCTTTGGGGTATTTTTCAGCAGGGCCTGTGGAAGGACTCCAGATAACCTGAGTTTTACAAAGAGAAAAGGTAAAAATAGAAAAGGGGTAGACTAAATTGATTACAGGGTCTAGAAGGTACTCTGTAGTCTAACCACCTGTAACCCCATAACACAAACAGAAACCCATAAAAACACTACCCAATTCATGTTTATGCCATGCTTACTGTAAATTGAGCTGTCAGCGTGTAAATATTTTTGCCAACTTACATTCACCTTGTGCAGAGCTAGAGGTTGGAAACAGATGCTGGTGGAATCAGATTATGTAGCACCTACAATAAAACAGAACAATACACAATTTAACCACCCCACTAATTGTATTGATCTCTATTAGCTCTTAGCACACCTAACAAGGACATTTCAATATTGTCAGCTTGCTGTTAGCTAGTTAGCGTCACTAAATTTGCAGCAAGATTGCTAGCCAGCTGAGAACCAACTAACCAACTACAGACAATTTATACACATTCATAATTAATACAAACACATGTAGTGTGAGTTAGCTATATCTACAATTTTATTTTTAGTAACAGAGTGTTTTCCAGACAAGGGTGGAATAGATTGAGTTACTCTTATTTGCTAATTATAGCTAGCTTACGCTAGCTAATGTTAGTCAAAGATAGAACAAACAGACAAACATATTTACTCTGCTGAAGGTAGCTAGCTACCAGTCTAGCAGTGACTTCCAGGGCATTGGAGAAATTGATTGACAGTCTTATTCAAAAGATAGCTAGCTATATGATTTAGCTGATGGTTTTCAGATTTTAATACAGGACTGTTACATTTACCTAGTCCAGCTAACGATATGTTACCTCTAATCGAGAATTTTCTGTTTTGTTGTGAAGGAAGAAACCGATGGTATCGCATCCCTCTGATAATTAGATTGTTGGTCACCGTAAGCATCATTCTTGATAGCTGCAAACCACTGCAGCATCTTGTAAATCTCTGGTAGGTAGAACAGTGAAAGATAACTCCTTTTCGTGCTTGTTTGTAATTAGCACAGCCAGACAGAACACCACATGGGCATGATGACAAACGTTAGTGAAAACAAAAGTTTTGAAAATAATGTGCCTAGAGAAGTTCTGAGTGTTGGTCTTTCGAAGTAAACAACGCTGTCAACGAAGTTGATTGGCATTCCCCAATCTACCTAGCTGGGCGGTATTTTTTAAACATTTTAGTCATTTTAGCAGACGCTCTTATCAAGAGCTACTTACAGTTAGTGAGTGCATACATTATTTTAATTTTATTTTTCATACTGGCCCCCTGTGGGAATCGAACCCACAACCCTGGCGTTGCAAACGCCATGCTCTACCAACTGAGCTACATCCCTGCCGGCCATTCCCTCCCGTACCCTGGACGACGATGGACCAATTGTGCGCCGCCCCATGGGTCTCCCAGTCGCGGCCGGCTACGACAGAGCTTGGATTTGAACCAGGATCTCTAGTGGCACAGCTAGCACTGCGATGCAGTACCTTAGACCACTTCGCCACTCGGTATCTGCATTCGCTATGAATGCTGGACTTTGTGGTTCACTATGAGCAGACAAAAACACAGGAAGTCTGTGAAATGAGCTTGTGGTTTGGATAATGTTGATGTATATGACAAAACGTTTTATTTAGCTATTTGTACGCTACTGTTTGTAATTTTTGTCTTTATTAGGTACACCACCCCGTTCACAAAAATGGTTCGCTCCTGCAGACAGTGAGTCACATGGCCGTGGCTTGCTATATATAGCAGGCAGACAGGTATAGAGGCATTCAGTCACTGTTCGATTGAATGTTGGAGTGGGCAAAACGAGTGACCTAGGCGACTCTGAGCGTGGTATGATTGTCGGTGCCAGGCGCGCCGGCCTCCAGAAACTGCTTTCTTTCTTTTGATCTTATCAGTATGGACACAGGCCTCAATGGCACACATAGCGAACGTTCTCTCTGCGTGGTGTAGGAATGATGCATCGTTAAAACACTCGTAAGCTTAAGTTCCATCACTATCGAGAAACCTAGCTAGTTAAAGTTATCAACCAGAGAGATATTCAGTTCTTAGCTATGATTCCTAGCTAGTTGTCTACATTAGCTGTAAACAGCTGAGTTTACTTCCTATTTTAAAAGGCCTTGATAAGTAGAATAACTAGCTAGCTAGTTAGTTAACGTTTGTATTTGAAAGCTTTATTTGTTTCTGGCAGTCTAGATCTGATATGACTTTTTAAAAATCATTTTCTAGATCAAGAATATCCACCTGTAATCCGCAAACACATTTGAAAATACAGTACAACCCCAACCAAAGTAGGTACAGAATATTTTGGCACATTTACCCTTTTCTCAATATTGTAATGTTGTATTAACATGAGGTTCTACTGGAAACATTCCTTTACTTACAGTGCATTCGGAAAATATTCAGACCGTTTGACTTTTCCTAAAATGGATTAAAGAAAACAAAATAATCATCAGTCTACACACTATACCCCATAATGACAAAGCAAAAACAGGTCTTTAGAATTTTTTGCACATTAATACAAATTTCAAAACAGAAATACCTTATTTACATAAGTATTCAGCCCCTTTGCTATGAGACTCAGGTGCATCCTGTTTCCATTGATCATCCTTGAGATGTTTCTACAACTTGATTGGAGTCCACCTTTGGTCAATTCAATTGATTGGTCAATTCAACCAAGCCATGAGGACAAAGGAATTGTCCGTAGAGCTCCGAGACAGGATTGTGTCGAGGCACAGATCTGGGGAAGGGTACCAAAAAATGTCTGCAGCATTGAAGGTCCCCAAGAACACAGTGGCCTCCATCATTCTTAAATAGAAGAAGTTTGGAACAACCAAGACTCTTCCTAGAGCTGGAAGCCCGGACAAACTGAGCAAACGGGGGAGAAGGGCCTTGCTCTGGGAGGTGACCTCAACCCTATGGTCACTCTGAAAGCGCTTAAGAGTTCCTCTGTGGAGGTGGGAGTACCTTCCAGAAGGACAACCATCTCTGCAGCAATCCACCAATCAGACCTTTATGGTAGAGTGGCCAGACGGAAGCCACTCCTCAGTAAAAGGCACATGACAGTCCGCTTGGAGTTTGCCAAAAGGCACATAAAGGGCTCTCAGACCATGAGAAACAAGATTCTCTTGTCTGATGAAACCAAGATCGAACTCTTTGGCCTGAATGCGTCACGTATGGATTAAACCTTGCACCATCCCTACGATGAAGCATGGAGGCGGCAACATCATGCCGTGGGGACGTTTTTCAGCGGCAGGGACTGGGAGGCTAGTCAGGATCGAGGGAAAGATGAAGTACAGAGAGATCCTTGATGAAAACCTGCTCCAGAGTGCTCAGGACCTCAGACTGGGGTAAAGGTTCACCTTCCAACAGGACGACCCTAAGCACAAAACCAAGACTATGCAGAAGTCTCTGAATGTCCTTGAGTGGCCCAGCCAGAGCCTGGACTTGAACCCGATCGAACATCTCTGGAGAGACCTGAAAATAGCTGTGCAGCGACACTCCCTGACAGAGCTTGAGAGAATCTGCAGAGAAGAATGGGAGAAACTCCCCAGATACAGGTATCAAATCAAATCAAATCAAATTATATTTGTCACAGACACGTGTTTAGCAGATGTTATAGCGGGTGTAGCGAAATGCTTGCGCTTCTATATCCGACAGTGCAGTAATATCTAACAAGTAATATCTAACAATTTCACAACATATACCCAATACACACAAAACTAGTAAGGCATGGTATTTAAGAAAATATACATATATAGACAAGCAATGACAGAGTGGCAAGGACAAAGATACAGTAGAATATTATAGAATAGAATGCAGTATATATATACAGTGGGGAAAAAGTGAGCAAAAATCCCAGAACCACACAGGGGGACCTAGTGAATGACCTGCAGAGAGCTGGGACCAAAGTAACAAAGCCTACCATCAGTAACACACTACGCCGCCAGGGACTCAAATCCTGCAGTGCCAGACGTGTCCCCCTGCTTAAGCCAGTACATGTCCAGGTCTGAAGTTTGCTAGAGTGCATTTGGATGATCCAGAAGAGGATTGGGAGAATGTCATATGGTCAGAAGAAACCAAAATAGAACTTTTTGGTAAAAACTCAACTCGTCGTGTTTGGAGGACAAAGAATGCTGAGTTGCATCCAAAGAACACCATACCTACTGTGAAGCATGGGGTGGAAACATCATGCTTTGGGGCTGTTTTTCTGCAAAGGGACCAGGACGACTGATCAGTGTAAAGGAAAGAATGAATGGGGCCATGTATCGTGAGATTTTGAGTGAAAACCTCCTTCAATCAGCAAGGGCATTGAAGATGAAATGTGGCTGGGTCTTTCAGCATGACAATGATCCCAAACACACCGCCCGGGCAACGAAGGAGTGGCTTCGTAAGAAGCATTTCAAGGTCCTGGAGTGGCCTAGCCAGTCTCCAGATCTCAACCCCATAGAAAATCTTTGGAGGGAGTTGAAAGTCCGTGTTGCCCAGCGACAGCCCCAAAACATCACTGCTCTAGAGGAGATCTGCATGGAGGAATGGGCCAAAATACCAGCAACAGTGTGTGAAAACCTTGTGAAGACTTACAGAAAACGTTTGACCTGTGTCATTGTCAACAAAGGGTATATAACAAAGTATTGAGAAACTTTTGTTATTGACCAAATACTTATTTTCCACCATAATTTGCAAATAAATTCATAAAAAATCCTACAATGTGATTTTCTGGATGTTTTTTTCTCATTTTGTCTGTCATAGTTGACGTGTACCTATGATGAAAATTACAGGCCCCTCTTATCTTTTTAAGTGGGAGAACTTGCACAATTGGTGGCTGACTAAATACTTTTTTCCCCAGCTGTATATGAGATGAGTCGGGCAAGATATGTAAACATTATTAAAGTGAGTAGTGTTCCATTTCTTAAAGTGGCCAGTGATTTCAATAGGCAGCAGCAGCCTCTAATGTGCTAGTGATTGCTATTTAACAGTCTGATGGCCTTGAGATAGAAGCTGCTTTTCATTCTCTTGGTCCCAGCTTTGATGCACCTGTACTGACCTTGCCTTCTGGATGATAGCGGGTTGAACAGGCAGTGGCTCGGGTGGTTGATATCCTTAATCATCTTTTTGGCCTTCCTGTGACATCGGGTGCTGTATGTGTCCTGGAGGGCGGATAGTTTGCCCCCGTTAATGCATTTGGCATACCGCACCACCCTCTGGAGAGCCCTGCGGTTGCGGGCGGTGCAGTTGCCGTACCAGGTGGTGATACAGCCCGACAGGATGCTCTCAATTGTGCATCTGTAAAAGTTTGTGAGGGTTTTAGGTGCCAAGACGAATTTCTTCAGCCTCCTGAGGTCCTAATCCAGGCACTTGTCATCTCCCGTCTGGATTACTGCAACTCGCTGTTGGCTGGGCTCCCTGCCTGTGCCATTAAACCCCTACAACTCATCCAGAATGCCGCAGCCCGTCTGGTGTTCAACCTTCCCATGTTCTCTCACGTCACACCGCTCCTCCGCACACTCCACTGGCTTCCAGTTGAAGCTTGCATCTGCTACAAGACCATGGTGCTTGCCTACGGAGCTGTGAGGGGAACGGCACCTCCGTACCTTCAGGCTCTGATCAGTCCCTACACCCAAACGAGGGCATTGCGTTCATCCACCTCTGGCCTGCTGGCTCCCCTACCTCTGCTGAAGCACAGTTCCCGCTCAGCCCAGTCAAAACTGTTCGCTGCTCTGGCACCCCAATGGTGGAACAAGCTCCCTCACGACGCCAGGACAGCGGAGTCACTCACCACCTTCCGGAGACATTTGAAACCCCACCTCTTTAAGGAATACCTGGGATAGGATAAAGTAATCCTTCTACCCCCAAAAAAAAAAAAAAAAAAAAAAAACATTGTAAAGTGGTTGTCCCACTGGCTATAAGGTGAATGCACCGGTTTGTAAGTCGCTCTGGATAAGAGTGTCTGCTAAATGACGTGAATGTAATGTAAATGTTGAAGAGGCTCTGTTGTGCTTTCTTCACCACACTGTCTGCGTGGGTGGACCATTTCAGTTTTTCGGTGATGTGTATGCCAAGGAACTTGAACCTTTCCACATTCTCCACTCCGGCCCTGTCGAAGTGGATAGGGGGGTGCACCCTCTGCTGTTTCCTGAAGTCCACGATCATCTCCTTTGTTTTGTTGATGTTGAGTGAGAGGTTATTTTCCTGGCACCACACTTTCAGAGCCCTCACCTCCTCCCAGTAGGCGGTCTCATCATTGTTGGTAATGAAGCCTACTACTGTTGTGTCGTCTGCATACTTGATGATTGAGTTGGACGTGTGCTTGGCCACGCAGTCATGGTTGAACAGGGAGTACAGGAACGGGCTGAGCACGCACCCTTGAGGGGCCCCAGTGTTGAGGATCAGCGAAGTGGAGATGTTGTTTCCTACCTTCACCACCTGGGGGCGGCCCGTCAGGAAGTCCAGGACCCAGTTGCACAGGCCGGGGTTCAGACCCAGTGCCTCAAGCTTAATGAAGAGCTTGGAGGGTACTATGGTGTTGAATGCTGATCTATAGTCAATGAACAACATTCTTACATAGGTATTCCTCTTGTCCAGATGGGATAGGGCAGTGTGCAGTGTGATGGTGATTGCATTGTCTGTGGATCTATTGGGGCGGTAAGCAAATTGAAGTGGGTCTAGGGTGACAGGTAAGGTAGAGGTGATATGATCCTTGACTAGTCTCTCAAAGCACTTCATGATGACAGAGGTGAGTGCTACAGGGCGGTAGTCATTCAGTTCAGTTACCTTTGCTTTCTTGGGTACAGGAACAATGGTGGCCATCTTGAAGCATGTGGGAACAGCAGACTGGGAAAGGGAGAGATTGAATATGTCAGCTGGTCTGCGCATGCTCTGAGGACGCGGCTAGGTATGCCGTCTGGGCCAGCAGCCTTGCGGGGGTTAACATGCTTAAATGTCTTAATCACTTCGGCCACGGAAAAGGAGAGGCCACAGTCCTTGGAAGTGGGCCTCGTTAGTGGCACTGTGTTATCCTCAAAGCGGGCGAAGAATGTGTTTAGCTGGTCTGGAAGCGAGACGTCGTGTCGGCGACGTGGCTGGTTTTCCTTTTGTAGTCGGTGATTGTCTGTAGACCCTGCCACATACGTCTCGTGTCTGAGCCGTTGAATTGCGACTCCACTTTGTCTCTATACTGATGTTTTGCCAGTTTAATTGCCTTGCGGAGTGAGTAGCTACACTGTTTGTATTCTGCCATATTCCCAGTCACCTTGCCATGGTTAATTGCGGTGGTTCGCACATTCAGATTTGCGCGAATGCTGCCATCTATCCACAAATTCTGGTTAGGGTAGGTTTTAATAGTCACATTGGGCACAACATCACCTATACACTTCCTGATAAACTCAGTCACCGTTTCAGTGTATTCACCTAAATTATTTTCGGAAGCTACCCGGAACATATCCGAGTCCGCGTGATCAAAACAATCTTGAAGCGTGGATTCCGATTGGTCAGACCAGCGTTGAATAGTCCTTAGCACGGGTATTTCCTGTTTGAGTTTCTGCCTATAGAAGGGAGGAGCAAAATGGAGTCGTGGTCAGATTTGCCGAAAGAAGGGCGGGGTGGGGCCTTATAACTCTCCTGGAAGTTCGATTAGCAATGGTCAAGGATTTTGGCAGCACGAGTACAACAGTCGATATGTTGATAGAACTTCGGCAGCCTAGCCCTCAAATTTGCTTTGTTAAAATCCCTGGCTACAATAAATGCAGCCTCAGGATATGTGGTTTCCAGTTTGCATAAAGTCCAGTGAAGTTCTTTGATGGCCGTCGTGCTATCGGCTTGAGGGGGGATATACACGGCCGTGACTATAACTGAAGAAAATTATCTTGGAAGATAATACGGTGGGCATTTGATTGTGAGATATTCTAGGTCGGGTGAACAAAAGGACTCGAGTTCCTGTATGTTACTACAATTACACCATGAGTCGTTAATCATGAAACACACACCTCCGCCCTTCCGCTTCCCGGAGAGATATTTATTCCTGTCTGCGCGATGAACTGAGAACCCCTCTGGACCGATTTCGACAGAATATCCCAAGAGAGCCATGTTTCCGTGAAACAAAGTATGTTACAGGCCTTTATGTCTCTCTGGAAATAAATCTTTGCTCGGAGTTCGTCGAACTTGTTAACCAGAGACTGAACATTAGCGAGTAGTATACTTGGAAGCGGTGGGTGGTGTGCGCGCCGTCGAACCAACAGGCCGCTCCAAGTGCCTCTCCTCCGCCAGCAATGTTTTGGGTCAGCCGCTGGAATCAGTTCAGTTGCCCTGGGGAGAGCAAACAAAGGATCTGCTTCAGGAAAGTCATATTCCTGGTCGTAATGCTGGTGAGTTACCGCCGCTCTGATATCCAATAGTTCTCCACAGCTGTATGTAATGATACAAAACACTTTCTGAGCTAATACTGTAAAAAAAAATATACATAAAAAAACAATATACTGCAAAGTTTGCTAAGAGCTAGTCGCGAGGCTTCCATATTCGTCGGCACCAGGTATAAGCTTGTAGCGTCATACCCAAGAAGACTCAAGGCTGTAATCACTGCCAAAGGTGCTTCAACAAAGTACTGAGTAAAGGGTCTGAATACTTATATAAATGTTATATTACAGTTTTTTATTTTTAATACATTTCTAAAAACCTGTTTTTGCTTTGTCATTGTGGGTTTTTGTGTGTAGATTGATGAGGGAAAAAAATAACAATTTAATACATTTTAGAATAAGGCTAAAACACACACACAGTGTGCTAATGGAAGTTAATGGGGCCTAATAGAGTGAACTGTAATATGGGATGACGTAGACTTCAGCCTCTTTTTTATTTTCAAAGTTAGCCTAATGTAGTGAACAGTGTTACAAGCTAATATAGCAGAGTGTATAACAGTAGTGTATGGTCCAACAATGTGACCATTATTACAGACTGCTAGAGGGTAATATACTGGACCGGCCTGCCTTGTTGTTCAGTGGAGTCTAATGAAACCTGTCTTTCAGGAGTGGGCACCAGAAAAGAAAAGCGAAAAAGGGAATTAAAGATTTAGAGGTACAGCAAGGCACAAAAGAGGTGAGCATGTCTCCATCTGTCTTTATGAACCCATGCTCTAGTACAACTATCATTCAGTACTCACTTGCCATGTCATTATGATGAATCATCAATTCCTAATTACTGATTGGTTTGTTAATTGTTTGTAGATAGTGCTAGTGTATGGATGACTTAAAGTTGTGTCTCCTCTGTCTCTGTGTGTGTGGATGGATGCATTCACAGACCCAGCGATCAGCTTGTTGGGGGTGAACTACGAGCACAGTGCTGTAGCGGTGGGACAGAGGAGACGGCAACAGAGAGGGCCCAATAATACAAATCAGGTTTGAGGAGTTAGCGAGGTAACTTTGGTCAACTCTGAGTTCAATTCGGGATAACCGGTAACATGAAAGTGGCTCACCTTTTAGCCATGTACATTTCTATGGCAACGAATCCTTCAGAACTAATCTGCTCCAGGGCAGGCTAACTCAAGACTAACTCCATTATCCTGAATAAATTGTCTGAGCCACTAGTTGAGGACCAATAAAATCAGAATACAGCTCTCTGGCAAAGATTGTGTCATTGTGCCCTTCATTTGAGGAAGATGTCTGATTTAAATATTTTATAAATCAAATGTTTTTTTGTGTTTAGCCAATTTTTCCCCAACATCGGACACCCCCTAATTTTGGACACTTTCTAGCAGTTGGAGAACTAAATTACCTCGAGCTCAACATGTAAATGGACTGGAAAATAACGGTACTTTTGCGACTAAAGACACCCTTCTAGCTAGCTGACCATCGATATTCATTGAAATGTATGTAAGTTAAGTTAGGTTTTGAGAGTTTTCAAAAAAGTTATATATATACACATTTTGTAGGGCACGCTGTATATTGGAAATTCAACTGCGCAACAAACCACACATAATTGAATATCCAACTTTTTACCTCTGTAATATAGCTAACGAATTTACTAATGTTGCTAGCTTAGTTGCTAAATGTTGATAGAACTGCTATGTTACCAAAACTGAAAGATATTGTAAGCGTTAGATAATACATATCACGAAAACAGCTCAATGTTGTCAAGCTTTAGCGTATCAAAATTCGAGTCTTCTGACGGGGGCATTTTGCACAATCTGCAAACATTTATTTTGAATTGTGGACCATTAACTTTTTGACAGCTATCCCTGTTGGCTATGTGTAATCTTACAACAGCTAAATAGAGTCAAATGTTACAATGTATGCATCAATATTAAACTAATTGGGACACACATTTTCATTACAGATAACATCAAACAAAAAACATGGGTACACTTTCAGTTATTATGAAAACTTTCATCATCACCTTTCAATGCCTTAGCTTTGACATGTAAATATTTATACATATTCAGATTGAGTTATCTTTCTAAAATGTGTATCGTATGCCAAGTTATTTAGCTACGTGTACAGTGGGGAAAAAAAGTATTTAGTCAGCCACCAATTGTGCAAGTTCTCCCACTTAAAAAGATGAGAGAGGCCTGTAATTTTCATCATATGTACACGTCAACTATGACAGACAAATTGAGGGGAGAAAACCCAGAAAATCACATTGTTGGATTTTTAATGAATTTATTTGCAAATTATGGTGGAAAATAAGTATTTGGTCACCTACAAACAAGCAAGATTTCTGGCTCTCACAGACCTGTAACTTCTTCTTTAAGAGGCTCCTCTGTCCTCCACTCGTTACCTGTATTAATGGCACCTGTTTGAACTTGCTATCAGTATAAAAGACACCTGTCCTGGGGCGGCAGGTAGCTTAATGGGTAAGAGCGTTGTGCCAGTAACCGAAAGGTCTCTGGTTCTAATCCCCGAGCCGACTAGGTGAAAAATCTGTCGATGTGCCCTTAAGCAAGGCACTTAACCCTATTTGCTCATGTAAGTCGCTCTGGATAAGAGCGTCTGCTAAATGACTAAAATGTAAAATGTAAATGTCTGTCCACAACCTCAAACAGTCACACTCCAAACTCCACTATGGCCAAGACCAAAGAGCTGTCAAAGGACACCAGAAACAAAATTGTAGACCTGCACCAGGCTGGGAAGACTGAATCTGCAATAGGTAAGCAGCTTGGTTTGAAGAAATCAACTGTGGGAGCAATTATTAGGAAATGGAAGACATACAAGACCACTGATAATCTCCCTCGATCTGGGGCTCACCCCGTGGGGTCAAAATGATCACAAGAACGGTGAGCAAAAATCCCAGAACCACACGGGGGGACCTAGTGAATGACCTGCAGAGAGCTGGGACCAAAGTAACAAAGCCTACCATCAGTAACACACTACGCCGCCAGGGACTCAAATCCTGCAGTGCCAGACGTGTCCCCCTGCTTAAGCCAGTACATGTCCAGGCCCGTCTGAAGTTTGCTAGAGTGCATTTGGATGATCCAGAAGAGGATTGGGAGAATGTGATATGGTCAGATGAAACCAAAATATAACTTTTTGGTAAAAACTCAACTCGTTGTGTTTGGAGGACAAAGAATGCTGAGTTGCATCCAAAGAACACCATACCTACTGTGAAGCATGGGGGTGGAAACATTATGCTTTGGGGCTGTTTTTCTGCAAAGGGACCAGGACGACTGATCCGTGTAAAGGAAAGAATGAATGGGGCCATGTATCGTGAGATTTTGAGTGAAAACCTCCTTCCATCAGCAAGGGCATTGAAGATGAAACGTGGCTGGGTCTTTCAGCATGACAATGATCCCAAACACACCGCCCGGGCAACGAAGGAGTGGCTTCGTAAGAAGCATTTCAAAGGTCCTGGAGTGGCCTAGCCAGTCTCCAGATCTCAACCCCATAGAAAATCTTTGGAGGGAGTTGAAAGCCCGTGTTGCCCAGCGACAGCCCCAAAACATCACTGCTCTAGAGGAGATCTGCATAGAGGAATGGGCCAAAATTCCAGCAACAGTGTGTGAAAACCTTGTGAAGACTTACAGAAAACGTTTGACCTGTGTCATTGCCAACAAAGGGTATATAACAAAGTATTGAGAAACTTTTGTTATTGACCAAATACTTATTTTCCACCATAATTTGCAAATAAATTCATAAAAAATCCTACAATGTGATTTTCTGGATATTGTTTTTCTCATTTTGTCTGTCATAGTTGACATGTACCTATGATGAATATTACAGGCCTCTCTCATCTTTTTAAGTGGGAGAACTTGCACAATTGGTGGCTGACTAAATACTTTTTTCCCCCACTGTATGTATGATTTTGTGTTGAGACTCCAAATAATATTGTAGATATGGCCAAAGTGTAGATAATACTGTTGATCAAGGTAAGAATAGACATAGCTATAACATTCTACTTATGATTGGTGAAACAGTTGTGCAATTATGCTATTATATGTAATTATAGAGAATTGTTTTGATTAGCTAACGTAGCTAACTAGCTAGCTACGTACAGTGGAGAGGCTGGTTAGATTCAAGAAAATTTACGTTTGTAGCTGATTTGAGCTCATGCCTGTTAGATAGTTCATCTGCCTTGAATTGAATTGTTACTATGGCTGAAATAATTGAACAAAATAAGTATGTTGAGGGTCAATGTTGTCAAGGTACAACAAGTTAGCTAGCCAGCTAGCATACTTGTGCCATAAATGGGCTGCTCGGATGAGACGTGAACCCGGTATCCTGGCTAGCAAGCTAGCTAGCTAGAAACTGACGTTACAACGTCAACTAACGAAACAGATACAATTTTAATAATGTAGTCTATCTGTCTTGTTTCAATTTTGAAAATGGCTTAGATATGGCTGAGAATAAAAATATATTGAGCATCAATGAATCTGCCACCCAAGTGTAACTCTGCTGTGATGAATATTCATTTAGTGTCATTATTTCATTATCAAGATCTAAAGAAATATGGCTTTGATGCCATTCTAGAGCCCTTAGTTAATGATGTTAAAAAACTGGAGAGTGGTGGTGTAAATTTTCTTTTTTCAACTGATAGAGTTCATGGCACTATCTACCAAATAACTGGAGACAATTTCAAATCAATTTGGGGATGCATGCAGTCCTTGGTTTCACAGAGTCCTTCAGTGGTCATTACTTTTGCCGGTCCTGTTTGATAGAAAAGTCTAATGCTCAGACGGTTTACAGTGAGGATGACCCTAAGATTGTCTTGCGTGGTAAAGATAAACTTGAAATGCATTTGAATCCGTTTCAATCAGACCCACAGCTCCCATCTGTATATTCCACTGATTCATATGGATGCCAGTCCATACATTGCCTGTAAAAGTGGGTAAAAACAAATTCTAAACTAAACAGTTTGCAGCACTTCCATGTTTGTAGTACATTCTCTGTGGACATAATGCATGACATTCTTGAAGGGGTGGCTCAGTTTGAGTTAAAACTTTTGTTTGAATATGTCTCCAAAATTTTTATTTGGAAACGTGCGCTTCTCTCTAGAATCTACTCGTTTGACTATGGGTACTTGGAGTGCAAAAACCGTCCAACTAAAGTAAACCTAGAGAACAGTAGAAATAGCATAGCACTTAAGTCTATTCAAACTGTGTCTTGTGAGAAATGCTCCCTTGATTTTGGGTGATGTTGTTCCACCAGGAAATGAGAACTGGAATGTGCTGCTCATCTTACTGGAAATAATCAAAATGGTTTTTCCCCTTTTCTTAGCCAGGGCATGACTGTGTATCTGAACCATTTGATAATTAAACATCGCACACTTTTCAAACAGTTGCACCCACATAAAAACTTGATGCCCAAACATCACTTTATGATACATTACCCAGCATGCATAAGATAAATCGGTCCTTTATTACATATATGGAGCATGAGGTTTGAGGCAAAGCACAAACTCTTTAAGAAAACCCTCAAAAACTTCAAGAACATTACTAAGTCCCGTGCCAAAAAACACAAATTTGCTATAGGCCATCACTGGGAGACATCACCATTGCGACATATTGAGTACAGACCGATGAAAGCATTTTTCCTGAGTGATTTTACTGGTGGTGAGGAGTTGGCAGCGTCACTTCAGGTCTCTATGCAGAAAGCCATTTACTCTACCAGCTGGGTTAAGATGGATGGTACGGAGTACAGAGAGGGACTGTTAGTTTGCATGAAATGCCAGTCTTTTGTAAAGTAACTAAGATCATTGTGGTTGACAATATTGTATACCTATTGCTGGACAAGTTGCATACTGATATTTTCAGTGAATATTACCATGCGTTCACTGAAAATATCAGTATACAACTTGTCCAGCAATAGGTATACAATATTGTCAACCACAATGATCTTAGTTACTTTACAAAATACTTCTTACTGCAAACTAACAGTCCCTCTCTGTACTCCGTGCCATCCATCTTAAAAATGGCTTTCTGCATAGTGACCTGAAGTGACGCTGCCAACTCCTCACCACCAGTGTTTGATGGTGTTGATGACGAAGTTGTTGTCAAAGTTGATGATCTGAAATTTTATACGCCTTTTGTCCTAAGAAGCGCTTATGGTGCTTATGAGAGCCTTTATGTTGTTCCTTTGTTTGACATGATTGAATAATAGGCAGACTATTGGCAACTTTGTCAAGAAAATTGCATACCTAGTCTTAGGAGGACTTCCACTTGTGTTAAATAGCAACTCTGCAAATACTCTTGTTCTCATATAGTACATGTACTGAGGTGCCTGTGATGCACTGTTTTCATTCTGATGCGCCTGTGATGCACTGATTTCATTCTGATGCGCTTGTGATGTACTGATTTAATTCTGATGTGCCTGTGAGGCACTGATTTAATTCTGATGCGCCTGTGATGCACTGATTTAATTCTGATGTGCCTGTGATGCACTGATTTCATTTTGATGCGCCTGTGATGCACTGATTTCATTTTCAACGTGCCTGTGATGCACCTTTTTCACTGTGATGCGCCTGTGATGCACCTTCTTCATTGTAATGTGCCTGTGAGGCACTGTTTCCACTGTGATGCGCCTTTCTCATTTTAATATGCCTGTGATGCACTGTTTTCAGTTTGGCCTAAATAAATTAAACAAAGCAGAGTCACTACTCTTGTAAGGAATCCTTTATTGCTCCTTTTTAAGTCCCCTACAACTTGCAGGCTTGATTTATGAGAGGGAGAGAACCAGCCAAAAAATTGTTATTTCCTAGTGTGAATATTTAGCACTTCCTGGTGTCAATTCAGCTACAGGATGCATTCTCTAGAGTTGATCCTCAACACTGAAAGGTGTTGCTGCTTAACACTGAGGGTGTTGAAAAAACACTCCCATGAGTCATTTGAACAACATCTTAAGTGTTATATTTTAACACTCAGTGTTTCAATATTAACACTACAAAAAGTGTTAAATTAACACTGATGAGAGTGGACCTATATAAACACTGGGCGAGTGTTAAAATTAACACACCTTGTGTTAAATGAACACTTTCAAATTTGCTGTGTTTTTATTTCATAGTGCTCTTATTTATTACAAAAGTTGCCGCGTTTTTACATCAATTGCCTGATTGAGGTCGAAACGCATACATGTTTTAATAAATACGAGCTTGTTGTTGCGGTCTTTTATGGGGATGCCATCATCCTTCCTTGTTTGGACTAAGTGACTTTACCCACATGAGCACCCCATTCCATAGAAGCATTTTAGTAGTGCCGGCACATAAAACATCTACTTTTTATTCAATGTTCATGCCACAACCCAAACACTAAGATATCATGGCTCATATACTGTATGAATTTATGTCTCATTCTGGCGCAACCCAGTAATTTGCCTCACTTTAGCACACCTCCAGTCTGTGTAACAATGTCATTTTAAATTTAATTTAACCTTTATTTTGTCAGGGAAGTCATACTGAGACTAGGATCTCTTTTAGAGATGAGCCTTGCATAAATACATCAAACACATACACATCCTCAGTAATGAGGAGTGAAGAGTTGGCTGGCTAGTCTGAAGCCATGGGGTGACCTGGAGATGACCCTGGGTCTGAAGGAGAGAGAGGCTGGTTCTCCTGTGGCTGGCACCACTGACTCCCCTCAGAGGCCTGGATCAGGAGCCTCCATGGGCCCCTTTCCACTTGCCACAGATGAAGGAGCAATGATTGACACACTTTATTTCCCCTCAATACTTCTTTGTTACATGCACACACACAAATGTATGTTGTTTAAATGGGTTAGTCACAGTAAAGACATACAACATATAGAGCAACCAGGGACGGACTGGGACCAGAAACTGGCCCAGGCAATTCTAACACACCAGTCAATTCTTTCCCTCAAGGCCCATTAGCCAAATAATGATAATTATGTACAAAACATATTTTTTTTTAGACAGGCCCACTCGCCTAAAAATAGACTACCCCATCTGGCATTTGCCCAAACTGCCCTATGACCAGTCAGTTTATGGTAGCAACAGATTTTCATCAATTTCTATAACCAGGCCTGGCTTTAAATCATTTTTCATTTAGTCCTCAATACCAACTGTTTCTGCTGTTTTCCTCATCGTGCATGGGCCATTCAGCACTTGTAATTATGTGTTCTGGCTTTTAGCGAGAAACACTTATTTCTTCTCATCTGTCATTCAATTCATTGCAACCTTACTCTTCATTAACCCTTCCAACGTTGTCAACAGATGCCAGTGTTTTAGGAGAATGAGGAAACATTTCCTGGAGAAAGAAAAAATACTTAACACTAAAGAAAAACATGATGTGTTGTTTAAACACCCCAAATACAAAGCTTTTTTTACCCCTCTTTCTCTGGCTTAATTGGCAAACTTGTGAATCAATTAGAATTTTAGTCATTAGTGTAAGTACATTTTCAATTAAGGCAGATTATACAAAAATGTCAGACTGCCACAATCAACATCAACCCCACCTTTAAGCCACAGTCTGTAATTTTATGGGAGGGCAAAGTTTGTAAACATTTAATATCCCTTGTTTTGAAGATATTGACTTAAGGCAGGATTCAAACAAACCTCTATATGCTAATTGCAGTTCACTTTAGAAGGTAATTGACACTTGAACTGACATCGCAGCATTTGGTCAGGGAAAGTGCTTTAAAAACCAAGTGCAGTGATGTATGTTTGAATCCCTGCCTTAGCACAACTAGAAGTAAAACTCTCAACAAATGCCCTAGAACACCATTGTTTATGTTTTTTTCATTGGAGAATTTGCGTGGAATTCAATTCATAGCGCAGCTTGTTGGACATCCTGCAATGCAGCATTTTCCCCGATATTCACATTCACTGTGGGCATGTCTGTTCAAATGGAAATTACCTTCAAATGTCATGTGTGCTATAACGCAGATCTAATGCGGATCAGATTTCATCCCGGCCTATGTAAATGTAAACAAATTATATATGTAGCACCAATCTGTATCATTGTTTGATGGTGGCTCACTCCACGTTCTGGAGAGTGGCTTTAATCGTGGCTGTTTTTCTTTTTTGGTGCCTAATTAAACATAAAACTTACTCGAGTTGGACTCCATCTCTTTTTATCAATATCCTCTCTTTCACTGCAAGACCATTAAATGTAATTGTCAAGTGGATGGGGTGGTAGAACCAATGAGAACATCAGAGGGGCACATCAAAAGGTTTGGCACCAAGTCAGCTTGGTGCCAACATCAAACGTATGACCGGACTTGTCGTCCAAGCGTTCTTTAATTGTGCAGGATGGGTCAGACGGACTGGCTTTCATGATGGGTCAGACGGACTGGCTTTCATGTTTCAAAGATGATGTTAAGGATGGCCCTCCTATTAGTCTTGAACACATACAGACAGTACTCTAAACTCATTTGAGGGAAAAAAGCCAATCGAATTGCTAGCTTTTTGGTAGTGCATGGTGTTTTCGAGGGTGGTTATGTTCTGTATGTTTGCAAGACAGATGATCCAAGATCATGTGAATGAGCACTCGTGAGGGAGGAAGCCCTATAATACTGTTGAAGTGGCAATGTGACACTGGTTACACATATTTTCATATAAGTAGAATCTGCCACAGCTCTATCAAACTGCTTTCGATTAAATACCAAGGTCTTTGCTAATGCACAGTAGTGAGTCCAGATTTGACAAGTGCTATTTTAGTTAAGGCTACATTGAAAGCTCACGATAACATTGAAAAGCCAAAATTCAAGTGCCTCCCATCCACTACATTTCCACATGCTCATGCCCTATGTTTTGATTTCAATGTTGAACATCATAGGAATGCAGAGCTCCCCCTGAAGTGCAAAAGTAATTGTGTAGGTATTGCAGTTTTTTCACTGCATTTTAATTAGCAATACATTCTTGATGATCCTCATTTTAATTAACAAACTGTGTGCCGTTGAACCGTGCCTATTGCAACACAGATCACATCCCCGTCACACATTAGAAAATACATGTAATTAAAAAGATATCACAAAGTTTGTAAGGCTACAATTTCCTTTTCAATTTATATAATTTTTTTTTAGGTTTAAACCACTCAATCAACCATATCCTGACATTTTTTAAACAACATCCTTACATTACAGTTAAGGCAGTCTGCAGCAGCAGCTGTCTCTGACATTTAGTATCAATATTTTTGGATGAATGGGAAATGGTGAAACACGATATCCAAGAATAATACTTTCAACAAAGGCACAATTGGCTTTGATAACCAAGTCAAAACAATACATTAAGGCTGGAGAGCATAGGATATTTTACTGGGAATCCATTTGAAAAACAATACATTATTGATGACAGTAATAATGATAAAACATCACATCATTTCGAGGCCTAAATGGTGTAGTAATTTAATCCCATAAAGTCTTCATTTGGTATATGACTATGATATGGCTCGAAGACTACTTACAGTCATGGTCAAAAGTTTTGAGAATGACACAAGTATTGGTCTTCACAAAGTTCGCTGCTTCAGTGTTATGAGATATTTTTGTCAGATGTTACTATGGTATACTGAACCATAATTACAAGCATTCCATAAGTGTCAAAGGCTTTTATTGACAATTATGGAAAGAGTCAATATTTGCAGTGTTGACCTTTCTTATTCAAGACCTCTGCAATCTGCCCTGGCATGCTATCAATTAACTTCTGGGCCACATCCTGACTGATGGCAGCCCATTCTTGTATAATCAATGCTTGGAGTTTGTCAGAATTTGTGGGTTTTTGTTTGTCCACCCGCCTCTTAAGGATCTACCACAAGTTCTCAATGGGATTAAGGTCTGGGGAGTTTCCTGGCCATGGACCCAAAATATCAATGTTTTGTTCCCCGAGCCACTTAGTTATCATTTTTGCCTTATGGCAAGGTGCTCCATCATGCTGGAAAAGGCATTGGTTGTCACCAAACTGTTCTTGGATGGTTGGGAGAAGTTGCTCTCGGAGGATGTGTTGGTACCATTCTTTATTCATGGCTGTGTTCTTAGGCAAAATTGTGTGAGCCAACTCCCTTGGCTGAGAAGCAACCCCACACATGAATAGACTCAGGATGCTTTACTGTTGGCATGACACAGGACTAATGGTAGCACTCACCTTGTCTTCTCCGGACAAGGTGTTTTCCGGATGCCCCAAACAATCGGAAAGGGGATTCATCAGAGAAAATGACTTTACCCCAGTCCTCAGCAGTCCAATCCCTGTACCTTTTGCAGAATATCAGTCTGTCCCTGATGTTTTTCCTGGAGAGAAGTGGCTTCTTTGCTGCCCTTCTTGACACCAGGCCATCCTCCAAAGTCTTCGCCTCACTGTTGCGTGCAGATGCACTCACACCTGCCTGCTGCCATTCCTGAGCAAGCTCTGCACTGGTGGTGCCCCGATCCTGCAGCTGAATCAACTTTAGGACACGGTCCTGGCGCTTGCTGTACTTTCTTGGGCGCCCTGAAGCCTTCTTCACAACAATTGAACCTCTCTCCTTGAAGTTCTCGATGATCCGATAAATGGTTGATTTAGGTGCAATCTTACTAGCAGCAATGTCCTTGCCTGTGAAGCCCTTTTTGTGCAAAGCAATGATGATGGCACATGTTTCCTTGCAGGTAACCATGGTTAACAGAGGAAGCACAATGATTTCAAGCACCACCCTTCTTTTAAAGCTTCCAGTCTGTTATTCTAACTCAATTAGCATGACAGAGTGATCTCCAGCCTTGTCCCCGTCAACACTCTCACCTGTGTTAACGAGAGAATCACTTACATGATGGCAGCTGGTCCTTTTGTGGCAGGGCTGAAATGCAGTGGAAAAGTTTTTTGGGATTAAGTTTATTTTCATGGCAAAGAGGGACTTTGCAATTAATTGCAATTCATCTGATCCCTCTTCATGACATTCTGGAGTATATGCAAATTGCCATCATCAAAACTGAGGCAGCAGACTTTGTGAAAATTAGTATTTGTGTCATTCTCAAAACTTTTGACCATGACTGTACATCATATTTTGGACATGTCTGTCTAGCCAGAACCTAAATGAAATAGGATATCTTTGAATCCGGGCTGTTTTGAAGTAGCCATAATGAGCTCTCCTCTCATGTGAAGTCTGTTGAAAAGGTTAACACTAATAATCTGCCCACTGTTTCAACTGTCTAATGACTCACCTAAGAAATAGAAGGAGCGTGAGAGGGAGGGAGGAAGAATTAAGCTCTGAGGCTGGGCCATTGTCTGTCTAAAGCAGATTTCAAATAAATTGACTAAGAGACTGTGGTCCTTCTCATTGTCTTGTCAGTTTCCCCGAATGCTAGTGGAGCAAAAATTTGAAAGGGGATAGAGATAGAAAGAGAAAGAGAAAGAGAGAGAATGAGTATCAATTTGCAGAGTGCTACCTATTCGAGGATAGACACTATTTTTATCCCCCAGGGCTCTAAATAAATCTGACGGTGTATGTCATTGATGCACTGGGTAGCTTATGAAATGCAAGCAGGAAAATCTGATTTAAAAAACTGATAAAATACAAGTTATGGAACATTGGGGGCTGTGAAGAGACACACACATGCACAGACACACACATACACACACACATGATAACATATATATATATATACACTCACCTACACATGGATTTTGTGTTCTAGATATGTGATAGTAGGGCACACTTAATGTTATGTGAAATCTACCTTGGCAGCAGCTAATGAGGATCCATAATAAATACAAATACAAAATACAGTACCTGCTTTTTGGCTGTCATAGATGCACAGAGATTACGCAGAGGGAGAAAAGGTGCAGGATAATGGGGGGAAGATAAGAGGTATAAGAGGTGGAGACTTGATTAAGAAATAGAGCCAAACAATGGATGAAAGACATATCTGCTGAAATCAAGACATCATCTTCTTCTGATCCACAACAAAGCAGCTAGCAAATACCTGCTACAGGAGACTCAAGAGAGCTTGAAATACAACGCACATTAGATTGGAAAACTGAGACTAGCACATATTTTATATACAGTACCAGTCAAAAGTTTGGACACACTTACTCATTCAAGGGTTTTTCTTTATTTTTACTATTTTCTACATTGTAGAATAATATTGAAGATATCAAAACTATGAAATAACACATATGGAATCACGTAGTAAGTGTTAAACAAATCAAAATATATTTTATATTTGAGATTCTTCAAATAGCCACCCTTTGCCTTGATGACAGCTTTGCACACTCTTGGCATTCTCTCAACCAGCTTCATGAGGTAGTCACCTGGAATGCATTTCAATTAACAGGTGTGCCTTCTTAAAAGTGAATTTGTGGAATGTATTTCCTCCTTAATGCGTTTGAGCCAATCAGTTGTGTTGTGACAAGGTAGGGGTGGTATACAGAAGATAGCCCTATTTGGTAAAAGACCAAGTCCATATTATGGCAAGAACAGCTCACATAAGCAAAGAGAAACGACAGTCCATCATTACTTTAAGACATGAAGGTCAGTAAAAATGTCAAGCGCTATGATGAAACTGTGCCCACTAATTCCTCCATTAGAGGTGTAGAATTATCCTAGTGGGACAGGGAATGCAGATATGGGAATCAGGAAAGAGGAGAGATAACACATGGATTATTACTACAAGAGCGGGAAGAGAGAAGAAAAAAACAGAGTTGAATGTCTCCGTTTTTGAAGTTTCTCAAATCCTATTTGCTCGTTGTGACTATCAAGGAGAACTGGTAAGCACAGATTATGTTTCTCGGCTAAGGCTCCTCAAGGTCCTTGTTTTTCCCATTCACTCTCTCTCTCCCTAAACAGTATCCCACTCGTTCTTAAGCATCAATGGATTATTATTACTTTGACTGTTATTATACATTTTTATGTCTTAATGATGAAAATAAACTAAAAATAAGCATTTTCTGAGAAGTGAAGAGGGAAAGAATGCATTTGCTTCTACGATTACTTAGGGATTATAGTTATTATGGATATAATTGATAAACAACATTACTCTTTCCCATTACCTTTTCTATAAAACCTAGTGAAATTGAGTCAGATTTAATATGGTCAATACTAGATGAATTGGGGTTTCGTTTAGAACCTGAAAGGCCTCTTGATGTTTTCATTGGGGTTGTCCTCAATGTTCATTGGTAATGATAAATAAGACAGTTGAACGAGTCTCAGGTCCGATGTTCTGGGTGGGCCCTGTCCCAGCCAGAAGTAAAATGGATCTCAACTATGTAGGGGGAGGACATGTGCCGCTTTCCAGATCTTAGGCATAACACCAGAAACACCCCTTCAATTTAGTGGATTCGGCTATTTCAGCCACACCCGTTGCTGACAGGTGTATTTGTATTTTGTATTTATTACGGATCCCCATTAGCGGCTGCCAAGACAGCAGCTACTCTTCCTGGGGTCCAACCACAATTTACATACAATAAAATAATACATAACACAACACCTTATTACACACTACTCTACCATAACATATTTACAATACAAAATCAATAATACAGCAAAATAACAATATGAAATCGAGCACACAGCCATGCAATCTCCACAGACAAACATAGGCAGTAGAATGGCCTTACTGAAGAGCTCAGTGACTTACAACGTGGCACCATCATAGGATGCCACCTTTCCAACAAGTCAGTTCGTAAAATGTCCGCTAGAGCTGCCCCGGTTAACTGTAAGTGCTGTTCTTGTGAAGTGGAAATGTCTAGGAGCAACAACGGCTCAGCCGTGAAGTGATAGGTCACACAAGCTTACAGAACGAGACCGGCAAGTGTTGAAGCGCGTAAAGATCGTCTGTCCTCGGTTGCAAAACTCATTACCGAGTTCCAAACTGCCTCTGGAAGCAACGTCAGCACAATAACTGTTCGTCGGGAGCTTCATGAAATGGGTTTCCATGGCCGAGCAGCCGCACACAAGCCTAAGATCTCCATGCGCAATGCCAAGTGTCGGCTGAAGTGTTGTAAAGCTCGCCACCATTGGACTCTGGATCAGTGGAAACGCTTCACCATCTGGCAGTCCAATGGAAAAATCTAGGTTTGGCGGATTCCAGGAGAACTCTACCTGCCCAAATGCATAGCGCCAACTGTAAAGTCTGATGGAGGAGGAATAATGGTCTGGGGCTGTTTTTCATGGTTCGGGCTTGGCCCCTTAGTTCCAGTGAAAGGAAATCTTAACGCTATAGCATACAATTACATTTTAGACGATTCTGTGCTTCCAACATTTATGCAACAGTCTGGGGAAGACCCTTTCTTGTTTGAGCATGACAATGCCCCCGTGCACAAAGCGAGGTACATACAGAAAGGTTTGTCGAGATCACGTGGAAGAAGTTGACTGGCCTGCACAGAGCCCTGACCTCAACCCCGTCGAACACATTTGGGATGAATTGGAACACCTAATGCCTACTGGGTCTAATCGCCCAACATCAGTGCCCGACCTCACTAATGATCTTGTGACTGAATGGAAGCAAGTCCCCACAGCAATGTTCCAACTTCTAGTTGAAAGACTTCCCAGAAGAGTGGAGGCTGTTAAGCAGCAAAGGGGGGACCAACTCCATATTAATGCCCATGATTTTGGAATGAGATGTTTGACGAGCAGGTGTCCACATATTTTTGGTCGTGAAGTATATGTTGTTTTTTCTTTTTTTAAGCAGGGATAGACATCTATTTCTCAAATGTCTGAAGGACTGCCAATCAGACGTACAATCAGTCCGTCTAGCCTTGCCCAAGCTACATTTATTTCCTGTAATTGCTCAGACAATTCATCTGGAAACCAAGGATTACATCAGTCTTTTACCCTTAGTTTTTTATATGGCAAATGTTTATCTGCAACAGCATTAAACAGGGAAATTAAACAATTATGGGCCTGATCCACGTCAGTGATAGTTGACACAACCCCCCAGTCATTCAACCCCAGCTCAGACAAAAAATGTTGCTCAACAAAATTAAAAAAATGTCTCTTTGTAATAATGCGTGAGTGAGATTTAGGTAGTTTAACATCTCTTATACAGGAAATGGTAACAATGGTCACAAACTCGTTGGAAAATATACCATTGGCTGTAAATTTATGCGGGGCATTTGTTAGAATAATATCTAATCGAGTTGATTTTTCAGGATGTTTAAAGTTGAGTTGAGTTGGTTTAGTTATCAGCTGAGTTAGATTTAGCTCAGTACACATACCTTTTAGCCCATCAGATACTGGCATCAACCAATCTAGATTAAGATCACGTACTATCAGTAATTCATATTGAGCATAGTTAGACAGCAGGTCAGACAATTTGCGAAGAGCACATATGGAGGTCCGAGGGAGGGTGATAAATTCCAACTAGAATTGCTTAGGGACAGAGGTGGTGACAGAGGCCAACTCTATCAGATCTAAAAACATTATAACCAGTCAGATACACATCAGAGTCCGGCATAGACTTATTTAGCCAAGATTCAGTTATAACCAGAATGTCCACATTGGTTTGAGAAGCCAGAGTTTCTAATACAAACATGCCATGTTGAACAGGTAACCCCCTACTAGAAAATATCATGGGGTTGGCTTGAATTGGAGTAAGAGTCAGAGTCAATGATGGTTAGTTGCTGCGGGCCTGCAGTATGATGATAATGCTGATAATTTATGGTTGGGATTACCTGAGCGGGACTTGGGGTGTTGATAAATCAATGTCTCACCACAGCCGTGAAATGCGAGGACAAGATCCAATATTTATCATGACTGCAGACGTGGAAACATTGCCTTTAAAAGGTGCATAGCCGAAAAGGTGCGATCGGATTGAATCTAGCGCTTAGAGTGCTAGCATTCAAGCTTCAACAATCCAATGAAATGCTCAAATTCAATTCAGTGTGTTTGTGTGTGAGACGGTGTGATTGTGTCAAACTGCTCACTTCACCCATCAGCTGACATTTTCACATGATCAAAGACATACAAGTCAATGAGGACCAATTGGCAGCCTCATTTTAATCCCCCTATCTCCAACAACAGCATTTGTATGTGGGATATTTGACATGATGATATAGCATTGAAACCTATAGGATTGTAATTATAATTCAATCTATAGGAAATGGACTAAGATGTGTGTGTATGTGAGCACATGTGTGTGTACGTGTGTGTTAGGGACAGCCAAGCGAAGGACTCCTGGTTCCTCATATTGGAGATTGTCGGGTGAAGGCAGAACAACCCCCTGTCCGTACCGGACTGCTCCTCCACTAATGAGTGCAATCAGAGGCTGCTGTTCAGCCAGTGAACCCAGCTGGATGTGATTAAGCCTAGATTACCTCACGCCGACCCGGGGACCGGTCCACACCATGGGAGACTCCAGAGACGCCCCAGCCAAGGAGAGCCCAAACTCTGCCAACCCCCACCTGCCAACCCACCCTGCCCGTGTTCCCACGGCCCACGCCGCAGGCCAACCAAGCACACCAGCATTACAACTGCCGCTGCCACCTGCCAAACCAACCTACGGTCTTGCTCAGGGGTAGCCAGTCTGGTGTGGAGGGAATGAGGGGGGAGGTGTACATTTGAGGTGTTCAATCAAACACAGGTGGTAGTACTGTAGATGCAGGTGTGAGGATCTTTTGTATAACGTCATGGTTCTATGATGTTTGAACTTAAGGTTCTCTCAAAATGACCTGTGATCTAATGTTTAAAACAGCATGAGCCTGCAAGTAATGGACTGCAGATCTTTGAGTTGTTTCAAAGCATACTGTATAACAGAAGAAAATATTGAGAAAACGGAAGATCAGACAGCATAATATGAAATATTTCCCTTCAAATAGGAGTAATCATGCATTTTGGGACTATCAATGTTCTTAGCATCTGAAAATATGGTCCTAAATAGTGTCATAGTAAACATAAAGGCACAACATAGCAAAATATGAGAGTTGAGAAAATATTTTGGTTTTGAGGGGGACATTTAGTGCAGCCCACCCCAAGTAAGTGTAATACATCTACTATATGATTCTCATGAGAGGAAAACATTCAAGAGAAGGCATAAATGGCCTGTAAGCCCAGACCCTGATTAAGAGCTGTAATTGGAAGTGTCAGTTTTGTTCTTGGAAACAGGTGCACGAGGAAGTTTGATAATTTTCTGCCAGCATCAATCATCTCAGACAACACCGCCCTCCCCTCCTTACACCCATGCACACACACACACTCACACACACACACACAGAGAGACCTCTGATAGCGTTGGGAAAGATAGCCAAAAGCAAAATTCAAAGGATGATAACAGAAGATTGTGTCCTATCATTTGACCTTTCAACAGCACCATGTGGGTGTTGACAAACTGTGTTTGAAAATCAGTTAGTATTGGATGGAAGTAGTTGAACCATATGAGACCAGTGTGGGGGAGAGAGAAGGGGCTATTGAGATATCGGTATTACAAAGAAGTAGCGATTTATGCCCATGGACACTCACGCACAAATAAACAGACAGACACACATGCACACTCACGCGCGCGCACACACACACCAAAATAAAACCTTGACTAAATACATTAATCACCCAATGGAGGCTATGGGGAGGGGTAACATGCCCCAGGCCTAGAAAGGGATGAAAAGGGGTTGTGTGTGTGGGGGGGAGGGTGAAAGCATTAACAACAATCTCAACATACTATCCCTTCCAGAGTGCCAATATGTAATTGAACCATATGAGACCAGTGTGGGGGAGAGAGAAGGGGCTATTGAGATATCGGTATGCATATCCACATTGATACAGTATGTTATGCGGAAAAAACATAACCTCTGGCTCTTGAATCCAGTCCAAAAATAATGAGCAGAACATGATTGAATGGACATTTTTGATAGTAAACATACATACAGTATTGCATTGGTACTGTTCTGTGTCCACAGACTCAAGGGAAGCCACAAGTGCCCTATACAACATGGTTGATGCCTTTGTCATTAAATACATTCCCTTTCCAAAGAATTTGACCGTGAACTTCTAAATAGAACATTCAAGCAATAATCTTAATGTAAGGTTTTTCATCTTCCATCACCTCATTTCCATTGACTGAGAGGTTCTCTCATCTCCACTGATTTAGAATGACCGTGAGGGGAAAGGCAGCGGCTGTATGTTTTTCCTCCCGCACCTGCACAAAAAAAAGAAAGGTCTCCATTATGTAGCCTTCAGATTAAACTACCTTTCAGCTGCTTTTATAAACCCAATATGAGGTCCTAGGAGGCACTGCACTCACCACCTCAGACAATAACCCCACCCATTTGTTCTCTCAATACAGTGGGTCACACAACGCGAGCCCCTCAGACACCAAGGGGAACGTTTTGCAAATACAAAGATGCTATAAAATTATTGTGGAGGAGAGAGAGAGAGAGAGAGAGAGAGAGAGAGAGAGAGAGAGAGAGAGGCGTATACTTATGTAAATGGGAGAGTTTGCATATGTGTATGAGAGAGAGCAAGAGAAAGGATGTGGGAGTGGGAGTGATATGTGTGAGTGTATTAGAGTATACAGCACCAGTCAAAAGTTTGGACACAACTACTCTTTCCAGGGTTTTTCTTAATTATACTATTTTCTACATTTTAGAATAATAGTGAAGACATCAAAACTATGAAATAACACATATGGAATCATGTAGTAACTAAAGATGTGTTAAAAAAATCTAAATATATGTTATATTTGAGATTCTTCAAAGTAGCCACCCTTTGCCTTGATGACAGCTTTGCACACTCTTGGTATTCTCTCAACCAGCTTCATGAGCTAGTCACCTGGAATGCATTTCAATTAACAGGTGTGCCTTGTTAAAAGTTAATTTGTGGAATTGATTTCCTTCTTAATGCGTTTGAGCCAATCAGTTGTGTTGTGACAAGGTAGGGGTGGTATACAGAAGATAGTCCTATTTGGTAAAAGTAAATCAATATTATGGCAAGAACAGCACGAATAAGCAAAGAGAAATGACAGCCCATCAGTCCATCAGTCAATCTGGAAAATGTCAAGAACTTTGAAAGATTCTTCAAGTGCAGTCGCAAAAACCATCAAGCGCTATGATGAAACTGGATCTCATGAGGACTGCCACAGGAAAGGAAGAGCCAGAGTTACCTCTGCTGCAGAGGATAAGTTAGATAAGCCTCAGAAATCGGCAATAAACTGCACCTTAGATTGCAGCCCAAATAAATGCTTCACAGAGTTCAAGTAACAGACACATCTCAACATCAACTGTTCAGAGGAGACTGTATGAATCAGGCCTTCATGGTCGAATTGCTTCCATTCAGTCACAGACGATTTTTACACACTACGCGCTTCAGCGCTCGGCAGTTCCGTTCTGTGAGCTTGTGTGGCCTACCACTTCGCGGCTGAGCCGTTGTTGCTCCTAGACGTTTCCACTTCACAATAACAGCACTTACAGTTGAACGGGGCAGCTCTAACAGGGCAGAAATTTGAAGAACTGACTTGTTGGAAAGGTGGCATCCTATGATGGTGTCATGTTGAAAGTCACTGAGCGCTTCAGTAAGGCCATTTTACTTCCAATGTTTGTCTATGGAGATTGCATGGCTGTGTGCTCAGTTTTATACACCTTTCAGCAACTGGTGTGGCTGAAATAGCTGAATCCACTAATTTGAAGGGGTGTCCACATACTTTTGTATATATAGTGTATAAGAAAAAAGACCTCAAGCATTTTAATATGTCTTATAAGGCGGGTGTGGGAAACAAAATGTAGCAATCTAAAGCACAACAGTCATCTCGCAGCAAGCAGAGCTATCTGTTCTTAGCTAGCCCCCCTCCTGCCACTATGGAGTGATGGGATTTCTGGCGTCAGGCATTTGACAGGTCAATTTTTTCCCCGGCTGAATTACATTGTATAATATCCAACCCGACGCTATGACCAAGAGATTGAAACAGCCTAAGGGTAAAATATGTGAAGTCTGTATATTGGATTTTTTTGTTCGCAGTGTTTCTCCAGGACCTGTAAAATGAAAGTTCAGTTTGGGATATAATGTCTTACACCAGTATGTTTTGTTTCTTTTCTATGAGATATGGTCATTGAACTTCAGTATTTCAAGCTTTGTTGTTGTGTTTGTCTATTAGTTATGATTTTGGAGTGTGTTCGACTGGATATAACAAAACTCATACAGAGAAGGCAAGGCAGGGCTGGGATGATAGCTTCAGGCAAGAGTGTGAGAGGTGAAAGAGGCCAGGAAAGTATGGCCGAGAAAGACCATACAATCTCCTCATGTCAGCGCTGATATTTCCCTGGTAGCCCTTTCCTGCAGTCAATGACCAAAAGCGTCCTCTTTGGCCTCATGGGTGGAATGTTGTAAATATTTGTCATACTTTCATAATTAATAAATCTGGTGTTTCTATGTCAAACGGTTTTGTTATATTTCAGTGTTCTGTGATGTATATAAAGTGTAATATTGGGATGCAAATTCAAAATTGAATACATTTCAACTATATTTCTGACATGGTACAGATCTCTTATTTTTTAAAGCCCATAACCATGTGTGTGAGGGGTATATTTTTGTTTCAAAGTACATTTGATTAAGACTACCAAGAATCACTCTGTGTGACCCTGATTTAGCCGACTGAAGTAAAAGGTTAGTCCAAAAGAAGTTTGGCATGATTTCATAGCCAGGCCATAATGGAGTTAGTTATGGCATCCATTTTGAGGTGAAACCTCACAGCTGCCTCATCAGAATACCCCAAGGGACACTTACTCCCCAAAGTCAACAGCATCACCTCACAGAGATGTCTAGAGATAGAGCTTACATCACCGGGCTAACAGTAGCCAGGGTTCAGCTTGGCTTCCTAGATAGGGCGCACTGAAGCCGTGCACGGTGGTTGCGATGTTGGGGAGCACCCTCACAGTGGGCCCCAACAGGCTAGCTCTCTGAGCGGTGAAGCCTAGGTGAGTGGGAGGCAGCTGGGTCTAGCTAAGGAGCAGGTGGGAGCGTTGGGCTTGAGAGTGCTCAAAGGAGGCCCTGTGGCCATGTATGGATAAGCCTTGGCTCAGGCCTATCCGTGATCAATTGGGTTCACACCACAAAAAAAACAATGATGTTTGTTTTTTCTATATTGAGGGAGGAAAGTGATTATAAATCCCAAGCCTGTGTGTCCTAGATTGAGAAAGTTCTGTCAACATCTCTTTCTTGATTGTATTCAACTACAATACCTGCAACTCTTCCCTCATGTTATGTAAATGACAATGTGTTCTCAGTCCATTTTTAAAAAGCTCATTGTGGATTGATTAATTTGTGGATTCAATCCACATTCATCTAACCCATGTTAAGCGAAGTGTCATTTCAATGTCATATGTTGAAAAATGCTAAACATTATGTTGAATTGATATTAACCAGCTTTAGGTTTTCTCCCTAAAATACTTTCTCTATCTCCAAGAAAATTGGTCATAAAAATGGCTCTCCACACCTAGGTGTTACCATATGACCTAGCAGGACTAGAACAGTACTGCTCCCCTCTCTCTAACTCTCTTAATTTTGGACCCAAAGGAGGGAGAAGGACTGCCTTCTCCAGCAGGCCGACCCCACATCTCAACATCAACTGTTCAGAGGGGACTGTGTGAATCAGGCCTTCATTGTCGAATTGCTGCAAAGAAGCCACTACTAAAGGACACCAATAATAAGAAGAGACCAATGGAAATGTGTCCTTTGGTCTGGAGTCCAGATTTGAGATTTTTGGTTCCAACAGCCGTGTCTTTGTGAGACGCGGTGTTGGTGAACGGATGATCTCCGCATGTGTATTTCCCACCGTAAAGCATGGAGGAGGACGTGTTATGGTGTGGGGGTGCTTTGCTGGTGACACTAACCCTGCATCAGATGACCTGGCCTCCACAATCCCCCGACCTCAACCCAATTGAGATGGTTTGGGATGAGTTGGACGGCAGAATGAAGGAAAACCAGCCAACAAGTGCTCAACATATGTGGGAACTCCTTCAAGACTGTTGTTAAAGCATTCCAGGTGAAGCTGGTTGAGAGAATGCCAAGAGTGTGCAAAGCTGTCATCGAGGCAAAGGGTGGGTATTTGAAGAATCTGAAATCTAAAATACATTTAGATTTGTTTAACACTTTTTTGGTTACTACATGATTCCATATGTGTTATTTTATAGTTTTGATGTCTTCACTATTATTCTTCAATGTAGAAAATAGTAAAAATAAAGAAAAACCCTTGAATGAGTAGGTGTGTCCAAACTTTGGACTGGTACTGTATATCAATCATTATTTGAATATGTTGTTAACCCATTGTATAAAAGTGATAATGCCCTCGAAGCAGGTGTTTGGAGGATATATTGGCACGGTTTGCCAGCCCTTGACTTTGTCTCGGGCCTAACAATACCCGTGCCAATATATCCTCCAAACACCGGCTTCTCTGGCATTATCACTTAAATAACTCATAGGTCAGGTCTTCTTAGAATACCTTTTTGTCCAATAACTGGACTGGTGCCTCCTTAATCATTGTATAGTATGTGTTCACACTACCTTACACTTGCTTGTCATGAAGGTGTTGTTTAAACAAAAACAGTTTCAGATTTCATGGATAAACTAGCATGAACAGTTTGGTCCGCCTCAGGCATATCAAGACTGTTTCATGCATATTACTTTCATAACAGAGGTTTTTTTGTGAAGGTAGAGAAGTGGGTTTTATAGGGATGTGTACCATGTTCAGGTTTCTTTCCCCTTATCTCCTGCTGGATTACCAACAACTTGCTCCTGTTCAACCTCTCCATGTTAGACAAGCCATATACTAAGGCAACTCTTTCTTCTACAAAAGTCCTCATGTAGGTTATAACGAGGATCCATCCTGCTGACAAGTATAGTCTTTTCCTTCAGCAACTGACAACTTACTACCCTTC
This sequence comes from Coregonus clupeaformis, assembly GCF_020615455.1. Lineage (NCBI taxonomy): Eukaryota > Metazoa > Chordata > Actinopteri > Salmoniformes > Salmonidae > Coregonus > Coregonus clupeaformis. Next base: position 113,986 of record NW_025533746.1, on the reverse strand, counting down.
TGTCTAAACAATTACCCTTTCCAGTTGACGTGTACATAGATAAAGAGAATGAACATGTCCTACTAGTATTTTCAAGTACTGTAAATGATTATGTGTGTGCAAAATATATCAGATAATGAGGGCTGGTCCTGGTTCCCAGGTTCAACAGGTGACAAAAAATAAATCACAGTCAAATCAAATGTCATGTTTTATTGACAGGCTTCTCACCAAGTGAAATGGCAACTGTCACGACCTCCGCCGAGTCTGCCTCCCCTCCTTGTTCGGGCAGGCTTCGGCATTCGTCGTCACCGGCTTACTAGCCACTGCCGCTCCATATGTCATCATTCCATTTGTCTTGTCTTGTATATTACACACACCTGGTTCTTATCCCCTCATTAGTCCGTGTATAAATGTTCCCTCTGCCCCCCTTGTCCTTGTGGGTGATTGTTGTTTGTGAGAGTAGTGTAGCTCGGTGGAGCTACTCGCACTTTGTATTGCCGGGGTAGATATTTCCCCTGTGCCTGTATATTGATGGAGTATCCCGTACCGTGTATTGCCAGGGTAGATAGTTTCCCCTGTGCCTGTTTTCGTGTGTCGCTATCCAGCGCTATTGTGTACGATGGAATAAACTATGTATTCTGTGAATTTCCCTCCTGCGCCTGACTCCTTCTATCACACTCATCACAGAATCACCCACCCGCTATGGAGTCAGCGGGAGAGGAGCGCATGCCTGGAGTCGTGGCACGGGTCCAGGAGCATTCCACGATGCTGGCCAGCTTGGGTTCTTCAGGTCGTCCAACGCCTGGTGAGGAGAGGACCCGATCTGTCGAGACCAGCTGGCCAACCGGATTCAGCCACCTACACCCCAGCACCCGGAGGGATCCAGATATCCCGACCACGGGCGTTCGACGGGACGGCGGCGCTCTGCCAAGGATTCCTTCTCCAACTGGAGCTCTACTTCTCCAGCATCAGGCCGGCCCCATCGGAGCTGGAGAAGGTGTCCGTCCTCGTTTCCTGCCTCTCGGGGAAAGCCCTGGAGTGGGCCAACGCGGTTTGGAACGAAGGAGGAGCCACGTTGGAGAACTACGGTGAGTTCGCTCGCCTCTTTCGGATGGTCTTCGATCACCTGCCCGAGGGTCGAGAGGCGGGCGAGCAGCTGGTCCACCTGAGGCAGGGGACGAGGACCGCGCAGGACTTCACATTGGAGTTTCAGACTCTTGCAGCGGGGTCCAGGTGGAACGAGCGTGTCCTGATCGACCTTTTCCGGTGCCATCTGCGGGAGGACGTCCAATGGGAGCTAGCCTGCCGGGACACCATGTTGTCTTTTACGCAACTGTTGGACATGCCCATCCGTTTGGACAACCTGCTGGCAGCCAGAGGACGTCCTGGTAGGGGTCTGCCCGTTTCCACCCCGGATGACTCGGATCCCGAGCCGATGGAGCTGGGTGGAGCCGCCGTCCGAGAGAGCGGAGGACGACAGCGACAGTGCCACTCTGGTGGCACGAAGGGGCAATACACCACACGTAGTCGTCAACGCTCTTTTGGGTCTGGAGGCGGCAGGCAGGGCACTCTCGCATCACCCCAGGTATCGAACACCCACACTCATTCAGAGCCCTCTGCTGCGCACTGTACCCTACCTATCTACTTTCCCGATCTATATATTAAGGACATTGTTTGCCCATGTGCAGAAAAACTACAGTGCATTAGCAGCATATAATTATAATTCTATGCTACATTATTATAATGATATATCTATCTACATAGTACAGTTATGTGACTAAAGCGATTTAAGGTGTGTCTATGAAAAAATGGTAAGTGTGTGGTACTCAGACCAGGGTTCAGCTGTTGGATCAGTCTTCTTGCTTGGGGGTAGAGGCTGGCTTGAGATAGGTTATCCGAAACTTGATGTTGACTCTCACTGCAGCAGATACCTTTCCCCTGTGCGCCGCCTTCTCCCACCTTCACGATCTGCCCTTTGAGGTAGTGCGTGACCTGAATCTGGACCCCTTCAGCCATGGCATCCCGGGTTGCAGGGTTCTTCCGAATGGCTCCTATACACAAAGAAAAAACATTGAGTTATATTTAAATTTCACAAGGTCTTATATTTTTTTAAGTAGCATTTAAAAAAATATAAGACTTTAGAAACAAGTAATTGAAACACATCTCCATAGACAAACATTGGCAGTAGAATGGCCTTACTGAAGAGCTCAGTGACTTTCATCGTGGCACCGTAATGGGATGCCATCTCACACAAGCTCACAGAACGGGATCGCCTAGTGCTGAAGCATGTAGCGAGTAAAAATCGCCTGTCCTCGGTTGCAACACTCACTACCGAGTGCCAAACTGCCTCTGGAAGCAACGTCAGCACAATAACTGTTCGTCGGGAGCTTCATGAAATGGGTTACCATGGCCGAGCAACGACACACAAGCCTAAGATCACCATGCGCAATGCCAAGTGTCGGCTGGAGTGGTGTAAAGCTCGCCGCCATTGGACTCTGGAGCAGTGGAAACGCGTTCTCTGGAGTGATGAATCACGCTTCACCATCTGGCAATCCGACGGACGAATCTGGGTTTGTCGGATGCCATGAGAACGCTACCTGCCCGAATGCATAGTGCCAACTGTAAAGTTTGGCGGAAGAGGAATAATGGTCTGGGGCTGTTTTTCATGGTTCGGGCTGGGCCACTTAGTTCCATTGAAAGGAAATCTTAACGCTACAGCATTCAATTACATTCTAGACGATGCTGTGCTTCCAACTTTGTGGCAACAATTTGGGGAAGGCCCTTTCCTGTTTCAGCATGACAATGCCCCGTGCACAAAGCGAGGTCCATACAGAAATGGTTTGTCGAGATCGGTGTGGAAGAACTTGACTGGCCTGCACAAAGCCCTAACCTTTGAGATTAATTGGAACGCCAGGCCTAATCTCCCAACATCAGTGCCCAACCTCACTAATGCTCTTGTGACTGAATGGAAGCAAGTCCCGACAGCGATGTTCCAACATCTAGTGGAAAGCCTTCCCAGAAGAGTGGAGGCTGTTATAGCAGCAAAGGGGGGACCAACTCCATATTAACGCCCATGATTTTGGAATGAGATGTTCGACGAGCAGGTGTCCACATACTTTTGATCATGTAGTGTATTTCCCTCCCCAACCCCCTATATTTTATATACATTTATTGTGATAGTCTGTAAAGACGGATGTCAGATTTCCAATAAGTATTTGCATGTAATATAAATGCCTTATGTTAAAATCCTGAGCGGAAGAATTTAGAACATGCTGCTGTCACATCAGGTTACAACGGTCCCAACAACAGGGTCAAAGTTGAATGTCTCTTGCTCCTTTCCGGAAAAGGCAATGGCTATATAAAATTCTGAGCACACTTACAAGTCTCTCCTGGAGATCTGTGCACCTGCTCAGCCTGGTGTCCAGCAGCTCCAGCCCGTGCCGGTCCACCATCGGGAGATTGAGAGCGGGCAAGAACAATTCTCCAACCAACCCATTGGCCTGTTGATAGGCATAAATAGATGTGCAAGTTAAGTTCTCACCTGCTTGCCCACTCCTTAGCACCTTAACATCTTCCCTCAGGGCTCTGTTTTGCATTTCTGCCCTGTCTACCTTCAGTGATTTGTTTTCCTGCCGGATTTCTACCTCGAAAAATAAAACAACATTTAAAAAGGTTCAAAGTTACCCTCGTGGAAAATTACAGGTTACATACTACGCAAAACAGGACAGACAAGCATAGTCTGTTTTGGGATAACTGAATTTACTACATACCTCCATGGCTGTCATCCACATGCTGCTGTGGTGAATATGATTCTGGGGGTGTCCAGTGTACTTTTTGAAAGACAGATTACTTGAATAAAGGGGCTTGTTTCTCCTCTGAATAAACACTACCGGTCAAAGGTTTTAGAACACTTATTCATTCAAGGGTTTTTCTTAATTTTTTACTATTTTCTACATCGTAGAATAATAGTGAAGACATCAAAACTATGAAATAACGCATGTGGAATCATGTGGTAACCAAAAAAGTGTTAAACAAAAAAAAAAAATATTTTCTTCAAATAGTCACCCTTTGCCTTGATGACAGCATTGCACACTCTTGGCATTCTCTCAACCAGCTTCACGAGGTAGTCACCTGGAAAGCAATTCAATTAACAGGTGTGCCTTGTTAAAAGTTAATTTGTGTAATTTCTTTCCTTCTTAATGCGTTTGAGACAATCAGTTGTGTTGTGACATGGTAGGGGTGGTATACAGAAGATAGCCCTATTTGGTAAAAGACCAAGTCCATATTATGGCAAGAACAGCTCCAATAAACAAAGAGAAATGACAGACCATAATTACTTTAAGACATGAAGGTCAGTCAATACATAAAAGTTCAAGAAAGTTTCTTCAAGTGCAGTCGCAAAAACCATCAAGCGCTATGATGAAACTGGCTCGTATGAGGACTGCCACAGGAATGGAAGACCCGGAGTTACCTCTGCTGCAGAGGATAAGTTCATTAGAGTTACCAGCCTCAGAAATTGCAGCCCAAATAAATGCTTCACAGAGTTCAAGTAACAGACACATCTCAACATCAACTGTTCAGAGGAGACTGTGTGAATCAGGCCCTCATGGTCGAATTGCTGCAAAGAAACCACTACTAAAGGACACCAATAAGAAGAAGAGACTTGCTTGGGCCAAGAAACATGAGCAATGGACATTAGACCGGTGGAAATGTGTCCTTAGATCTGGAATCCAAATGGGAGATTTTTGGTTCCAACCGCCGTGTCTTTGTGAGACGCGTTGTGGGTGAACGGAAAATCTCTGCATGTGTAGTTCCCACCATAAAGCATGGAGGAGGTGTTATGGTGTGGGGGTGCTTTGCTGGTGACACTGTCTGTGATTTATTTAGAATTCAAGGCACACTTAACCAGCATGGCTACAACAGCATTCTGCAGCGATACGCCATCCCATCTGGTTTGGGCTTAGTGGGACTATCATTTGTTTTTCAACAGGACAATGACCCAACACACCTCCAGGCTGTGTAAGGGCTATTTTACCAAGAAGGAGAGTGATGGAGTGCTGCGTAAGATGACCTGGCCTCCACAATCCCCCGACCTCAACCAAATTGAGATGATTTGGGATGACACGGACCGCAGAGTGAAGGAAAAGCAGCCAACAAGTGCTCAGCATATGTGGGAACTCCTTCAAGACTGTTGGAAAAGCATTTCCAGTTGAAGCTGGTTGAGGGAATGCCAAGAGTGTGCAAAGCTGTCATCAAGGCAAAGCGTGGCTATTTGAAGAATCTCAAATGTAAAATATATATTTATTTGTTTAACACTTTTTTGGTTACTACATGATTCCATATGTGTTATTTCATCGTTTTGATGTCTTCACTATTATTCAACAATGTAGAAAATAGTAAAAAGAAAGAAAAACACTTGGATGAGTATGTGTGTCCAAACTGGGGCAGCAGCCTCTAAGGTGCAGGGTTGAGAAACCGGGTGGTAGCCAGGTAGTGGTGGCTATTTAACAGTCTGATGGCTTTGAGATAGAAGCAGTTTTTCAGACTCTCAGTCCCAGCTTTGATGCACCTGTACTGACTTCGCCATCTGGATGGTAGCGGGGTGAACAGGCCGTGGCTCGGGTGGTTGATGTCCTTGATTATCTTTTTGGCCTTCCTGTGACATCGGGTGCTGTAGTTGTCCTGGAGGGCAGGCGGTGATGCGTTGGGCAGACCGCACCACCCTCTGGAGAGCGCTGCGGTTGCGGGCAGTGCAGTTGCCGTACCAGGCAGTGATACAGCCCGAAAAGATGCTTTCAGTTGTGCATCTGTAAAAGTTTGTGAGGGTCTTAGGGGCCAAGCCAAATTTCATGAGTGAACAGGGAGTACAGGAGGGGGCTGAACACGCACCCTTGTGGGGCCCCTGTGTCGAGTATCAGCTAAGTGGAGGTGTTGTTTCCTACCTTCACCACCTGGGGGCGGCCCGTCAGGAAGTCCAGGACCCAGTTGCACAGGGCGGGGTTCAGACCCATGGCCCCGAGCTTAATGATGAGATTGGAGGGTGCTATGGTGTTGAAAGCTGAGCTACAATCAATGAACAGCATTCTTACATAGGTATTCCTGTTGTCCAGATGGGATAGGGCAGCGTGCAGTGCGATGCAATTGCGTCGTCTGTGGATAATAATATAATAATAATAATATGCCATTTAGCAGACGCTTTTATCCAAAGCGAATTACAGTCATGCATGCATAATTTTCTTTTGTGTATGGGTGGTCCCGGGGATCGAACCCACTACCTTGGCGTTACAAGCGCCGTGCTCTACCAGCTGAGCTACAGAGGACCACATGGATCTATTGCAGTGGTATGCAAATTGAAGTGGGTCTAGGGTGTTAGGTAGGGTAGAGGTGATATGATCCTTAACTAGCCTCTCAAAGCACTTCATGATGACAGAAGTGAGTGCTACCGTGCGATAGTCATTTAGTTCAGTTACCTTTGCTTTCTTGCGTACAGGATCAACAGTGGACATCTTGAAGCAAGTGGGGACAGCAGACTGGGATAGGGAGAGATTGAATATGTCTGTAAACACTCCAGCCAGCTGGTCTGCGCATGCTCTGAGGATGCGGCTAGGGATGTCGTCTGGGCCGGAAGCCTTCTGAGGGTTAACACAATTAAATGTCTTACTCACGTCAGCCACGGAGAACGAGAGCCCACAGTCCTTGGGAGCGGGCCGCGTCGGTGGCACTGTGCTATTCTCAAAGCGGGCGAAGAAGGTGTTTAGCTTGTCCAGGAGCAAAACGTCGGTGTCCGCTACATGGCTGGTTTTCCCTTTGTAATCCGTGATTGTCTCTAGACCCTACCACATACGTCTTGTGTCTAAGCCATTGAATTGCGACTCCACTTTGTCTCTGTACTGACGTTGTGCGTGTTTTATTGCGTTACGGAGGGAATAACTACACTGTTTGTATTCGACCATATTCCCAGTCACCTTGCCATGGTTAAATGCGGTGGTTCGAATGCTGCCATCTATCCACGGTTTCTGGTTTGGGTAGGTTTTAATAGTCACAGTGGGAACAACATCCCCTATACACTTCCTGATGAACTCAGTCATCCGTTTTATACGTCAATGTTATTCTCAGTGGCTACCCGGAACATATCCCAGTCTGCGTGACCAAAACAATCATGAAGCATGGATTCCGATTGGTCAGACCAGCGTTGAATAGACCATAGCACGGGTACTTCCTGTTTGAGTTTCTGCCTATAGGAAGGGAGGAGCAAAATGGAGTTGTGATCTGATTTGCTGAAGGGAGGGTTGGGGAGGGCCTTGTAGGCATCCCGGAAGGGGGAGTAACAGTGGTCAAGCGTTTTTTCAGTGGGAGTACAACAGTCAATGTGTTGATAGAACTTCTTTAGCGTTTTCCTCAAATTTGCTTTGCTAAAATCCCCAGCTACAATAAATGCATCGAAATGATGTAAATGCTGTGCAAAAAAATAACAGCTAGGCAAAGTCTCATCTGGGATAAGGGGAATAATGGCACCGAAGGGGATGGCTGCCATTTTACAGGCTCCTAACCAACTGTGCTATTTTGTTAGTTTTTTTTTGCATTGTTTGTAACTCATTTGTACATAATGTTGCAGCCACTGTGTCTTATGACCGAAAAGAGCTTCTGGATATCAGAACAGCGATTACTCACCTCGAACAGGATGAAGATCTTTTATTTAATGAGTCCAACGCGAAGGATATACTGCTTTGTCAAGACAAGGCCCAAATCCCCATCATCAGCGTGAAGAAAAGATGGAGGAAAAGGGGGAGGAGGGCGGGGTGCCTTGTAATAATTTGCCAACGAGAAGGTAAACCAGCACCTCCCTCTGTATTATTGGCCAATGTGCAATCATTGGAAAACAAACTGGATGATCTACGATTAAGACTATCCTACCAACGGGACATTCAAAACTGTAATATCTTTTGTTTCACTGAGACGTGGCTGAACGACGACATGGATAATATAGCGCTAGCAGGCTTCTCCGTGTATCGGCAGGACAGAGCAGCTACAGTTGAAGTCTGAAGTTTACATACACTTAGGTTGGAGTCATTAAAACTCGTTTTTCAACCACTCCACAAATTTGTTAACAAACTACAGTTTTGGCAAGTCGGTTAGGACATCTACTTTGTGCATGACACAAGTAATTTTTCCAACAATTGTTTACAGACAGATTATTTCACTAATAATTCACTGTATCACAATTCCAGTGGGTCAGAAGTTTACATTCACTAAGTTGACTGTGCCTTTAAACAGCTTGGGAAATTCCAGAAAATGATATCATGGCTTTAGAAGCTTCTGATAGGCTAATTGACATCATTTGAGTCAATTGGAGGTGTACCTGTGGATGTATTTCAAGGCCTACCTTCAAACTCAGTGACTCTTTGCTTGACATCATGGGAAAATCAAAGGAAATCAGCCAAGACCTCAGAAAAAAAAATTGTAGACCTCCACAAGTCTGGTTCATCCTTGGGAGCATTTTCCAAACGCCTGTAGGTACCACGTTCATCTGTACAAACAATAGTATGCAAGTATAAACACCATGGGACCACGCAGCCATCATACCGCACAGGAAGGAGACGTGTTCTGTGTCCTAGAGATAAACGTACTTTGGTGAGAAAAGTGTAAATCAATCCCAGAACAACAGCAAAGGACCTTGTGAAGATGCTGGAGGAAACAGGTACAAAAGTATCTTATATCCACAGTAAAACAAGTCCTATATCGACATAACCTGAAAGGCCACTCAGCAAGGAAGAAGCCACTGCTCCAAAACCGCCATAAAAAAGCCAGACTACGGTTTGCAACTGCACATGGGGACAAAGATCGTACTTTTTGGAGAAATGTCCTCTGGTCTGATGAAACAAAAATAGAACTGTTTGGCCATAATGACCATCGTTATGTTTGGAGCCGAAGACCACTATCACAACCATGAAGCACGGGGGGGGACTCTATTCTCTGTGTATATCAATGATGTCGCTCTTGCTGCTGGTGACGCTCAGATCCACCTCTACGCAGACGACACCGTTTTGCATACATCTGGCCCTTCATTGGACACTGTGTTAACAAACCTCCAAACGAGCTTCAATGCCATACAACACTCCTTCCGTGGCCTCCAACTGCTCTTAAACACTAGTAAAACTAAATGCATGCTCTTCAATCGAACGCTGCTTGCACCCGCCTGCCTGTCTAGAATCACTACTCTCGGCGGCTCTGACTTAGAATGTGTGGACAACTACAAATACCTAGGTGTCTGGTTAGACTGTAAACTCTCCTTCCAGACTCACATTAAGCATCTCCAATCCAAAGTTAAATCTAGAATCGGCTTCCTATTTCGCAACAAAGCCTCCTTCACTCATGCTGCTAAACATGCCCTCGTAAAACTGACTATCCTACCGATCCTTGACCTCGGCGATGTCATTTACAAAATAGCTTCCAACACTCTACTCAGGAAATTGCATGTAGTCTTTCACAGTGCAATCCGTTTTGTCACCAAAGCCCCATATAATACCCACCATTGTGACCTGTACGCTTTCGTTGGCTGGCCCTCACTACATATTCGTCGCCAAACCCACTGGCTCCAGGTCATCTATAAATCCTTTCTAGGCAAATCCCCGCTTTATCTTAGCTCATTGGTCACCATAGTAGTAATAGACTGTTTTTACACAGCTTCTACTCACTGTTTATTATCTATGCATAGTAACTTTACAAATGACCTTGACTAACCTTTACCCCCACACATTAATTTTCTTATCTTATTTTTTTATTTTATTTAATTTTTTACTTTAGTTTATTTAGTAAATATTTTCTTAACTCTATTTCTTGAACTGCATTGTTGGTTAAGGGCTTGTGAGTAAGCATTTCACAGTAAGGTCTACACCTGTTGTATTCGGCGCATGTGACAAATGAAATTTGATTTGAAATTAGATTTTCATTACATACCTCCATGGCTGTCCTCCACATGCTGCTGTGGTGAATATAATGCTGGGCTGTCCAGAGTTCTAATTGATAGACAAATTACACGAATAAAGGGTCTCATTTCTCCTCTGAATGTACATATAGTCACATTCATACATGGTGCAAAAAAGTTACTGTTCATATTTTAAGTCTGTATGTTCTTACCTTCATATCTACAGCCATAATTTGGCCTGTTGAAGAATCTCATTGTAGGCCCTGTTTTAAACAATACATTGAAATGAAATACTGTGGCTGTCCTCCACATGCTGCTGTGGTGAATATGATTCTGGGGAATATATGACGCTTGTCCTAATTAAAAGACAGATTATATAAATTAAAGGGCTTGTTTCTCCTCTGAAATTCCATCAGCATTTAGCAGGTTTTTTTCATGAATAATGTATCACTAACTTGTATTCAGACTCTTGGCCCCTTGAAGTAGTTCCTGTGTTATAGGGGAGACAACTAATTCTAAGAAGAAAAAAGACGTAAGTACATTTGGAAATTGAACATGAAAGCTGATTATGGTTCAGAAATGTCTGTTTTACATACCAGCTCTAATGTCCGCTGGCACCGCAATGTTTTCATGGTTCGATAGAAGCTCCTGATACGGTGGGACTGGCGGTGCGTCTAGAAGAGAAGCTTTTAACCCACCAACTCTATCGTCCACTGGCACCTCAATGCTTTCACGTTACATCTGTGCATTCTCCCAATTGTCTAGACCAGTGAATAATAAGATACAGGCATGGATTATCCCGCAAAACACTGACTTTCACATCAGGCAAGTCAATTACACTAACAGTTAAAATGGGGGTATATGAGAAACATAAATTACCTGCTCCCTTCATGAACTTTAAACAACTTCTTTCCCAGGTGCTGTCTGGTGGCGTACACTCGATGGCTATATTGTTTTTGTTATTTTCTCAGAGGCTGAGTGGTGGCCAATAACATACATCATCGTTCTTTTCATCCAGGAACTGAACTACGGCAAACTTAATGATCTAAAGACAGGAGAGAAAGAAAGAAAATTGATTTTGGGGGGGGTGTATCATTTGATTTACACAACATGCCTACCATTTTGAAGATGCAAAATATTTTTTCTTGTGAAACAAACAAGAAATAAGATTAAAAAAACAGAAAACTTGAGCATGCATGACTATTCACCCCCCCAAAAGTCAAGTACAGCTACAAGTCTCGGGGTATGTCTCTATAAGCTTGGCACATCTAACCACTGGGATTTTTGCCCATTCTTCAAGGCAAAACTGCTCCAGCTCCTTCAAGTTGGATGGGTTCTGCTGGTGTACAGCAATCTTTACGTCATACCACATATTTTCAATTGGATTGAGGTCTGGGCTTTGACTAGGCCAATTCAAGACATTTAAATGTTTCCCCTTAAACCACTCAAGTGTTGCTTTAGCAGTATGCTTAGGGTCATTGTCCTGCTGGAAGGTGAACCTCCGTCCCAGTCTCAAATCTCTGGAAGACTGAAACAGGTTTCCCTCAAGAATTTCCCTTTATTTAGCACCATCCATCATTCCTTCAATTCTGACCCGTTTCCAACCCTGCCGATGAAAAACATCCCCACAGCACGAGCAGGATGGTGCTCTCGGGGTGATGAGAGGTGTTGGGTTTGCGCCAGACATTTTCCTTGATGGTCAAAAAGCTCAATTTTAGTCTCATCTGACCAGAGTACCTTCTTCCATGTGTTTGGGGAGTCTCCCACATGCCTTTTGGCGAACACCAAAAGTTTTTTTCTTATTTTTTTCTTTAAGCAAGGGCTTTTTTCTGGCCACTTAAAGCCCAGCTCTGTGGAGTGTATGGCTTAAAGTGGTCGTAAAGTGAGCTTTGCAGCTCCTTCAGGGTTATCTTTGGTCTCTTTGTTGCCTCTCCGATTAATGCCCTCCTTGCCTGGTCCGTGAGTATTGGTGGGCGGCCCTCTCTTGGCAGTTTTGTTGTGGTGCAATATTCTTTCAATTTTTTAATAATGTATTTAATGGTGCTCCGTGGGATGTTCAAAGTTTCAGATATTTTTTTATAACACAACCCTGATCTGTACTTCTCCACAACTTTGTCCCTGACCTGTTTGGAGAGATCCTTGGTCTTCATGGTGCCGCTTGCTTGGTGGTGCGCCTTGCTTAGTGGTGTTGCAGACTCCAGGGCCTTTCAGAGTAGGTGTATATATACTGAGATCATGTGAGAGATCATGTGACACATAGATTGCACACAGGTGGACTTTATTCAACTAATTATGTGACGTCTGAAGGTAATTGGTTGCACCAGATCTTATTTAGGGGCTTCATAGCAAAAGGTTGTGAATACATACGCACGCACCACTTTTCCGTAATTTTATTTTTTCATTTCACTTCACCAATTTGGACTATTTTGTGTATGTCCATTACATATAATCCAAATAAAAATCCATTTAAGTTACAGGTTGTAATGCAATAAAATAGGAGGGTTGGAATACTTTTGCAAGGCACTATACCTACTGTAAATAACATTACTTGTCAAAGGAGGGTAAAACGTTTGTAATTCAAAGGTTCAAAAGGCTGACATCCCCAAATGAAATGGCTATGGGTTCCTAAAGTTTATCAATGCAGGCTATTCATTGAAATTTACATTGTAAGTTGTAACATTGACTGTGGCTTCAATTTGAGCATGTTTGAAGCAATAAACAGGCCATGGAACTACATTTACATATGAATGTAGGCTATGTATTAACCTCTACGGGATCGGTGTCCCGTATACGTGAGCTAATGTGCGCTAATGTGATTAGCATGACTGTTGTAAGTAACAGCAAACTTTCCAGAACATAGACATGTCCCTGTAATGTCTGCACCTGTTGTATTTGGCGCATGTGGCCAATAAAATTTGATTTGATTTAATTTGATATGGGCAGAAAGCTTAAATTCTTGTTAATCTAACTGTACTGTCCTGTCAAATGTACAGTATCTATTACAGTGAAAAAAATACCATGCTATTGTTTGAGGAGAGTGCACTACAACAAAAAACGTTTCACGGCAACTGGTTTGATACATTCACCTCTGAAGGTAAATAACGTACTTACATTCAGTAATCTTGCTCTGAATTGTCATTCTAAGGGTCCCAGAGATAAAATGTAGCATAGTTTTGTTTGAAAAAATCAATTTTTACATTCAAATGTAGGAACTGGGTTCTACAGTTTGATCCCCTGCTGTCTCTGGCTCCACACCCACCCTGCCCGGCCATCTAGATATGTGTAAGTTAGTGTATAAGCTAATGATTCATCATGTATTGCCATATCATTTTTGTATGTTCTCTATAGTTATGTACTTGACAATGTATCAATTGACCAATTCGGCACATTTGGGCAGACTTGATACAAAATAGTCCAGTATTGCAAAGCTTCACTTGATCAATCTGAAACTTTGTCTAAATTGTGCCTAAACTGCAATATTATATTGTAGTGTTTCTCTTGCATTTCAAAGATGATGGAACAAAACAAAACAAAAAAACTCATGTTTTTTTTGTTTGTATTATCTTTTACCAGATATAATGTGTTATATTCTCCTACATTAATTTCACATTTCCACAAACTTCAAAGTGTTTCCTTTCAAATGGTATCAAGAATATGCATATCCTTGCTTCAGGTCCTGAGCTACAGGCAGTTAGATATGGGTATGTCATTTTTTCCGTCTCCCCCCATGATCTTCCTCGGAGAGGCACACCACTAGATGGTTGAGAGCAAATTTCCCTCTCGTAGACACACTGGAGGAGAGAAGCTTCCAGTCAGAACCGGCAGGAAATGTTGTTGTCCCTTTCATCTCACGAGAGCACACAATCTCTCAATCTGTCCCCCTCATAATTAGATCCAGAGAGTAGACAAATGATGGCAATATATTTTTTAATTTTTTTGTCTTGGCTCATTTGTACACTGTCAGATATTGTTTGTTGTTTCAAAACCTCTCATCTCAAATCGTGTGTACAAATGCAGTTATCTGTCATGGTACAACATCACAGGTTTGATGTTTCAGTAAACTGTAATGTCACGGTTTCAAAGCTGTAAACAGGTTGAAGCAACCATGTAATGGTTGGATAGGAGTCAACCGCTGCAGGTCTAAGGGACTGTCTGTGTTCTAGGCTGACTACAATGCAGACGCATGCCAGGTCTCACAAAGCCTTGATAGGTATTTAACATACACTATATATACAAAGGTATTTGGACACCCCTTCAAATGAGTGGATTTGGCTATTTCAGCAATACCCAATGCTGACAGGTGTATAAAATCGAGCACACAGCCATGCAATCTCCATAGACAAACATTGGCAGTTAAATGGCCTACTGAAGAGCTCAGTGACTTTCAACGTTGCACCATCATTGGATGTCACCTTTCCAACAAGTCAGTTCGTCAAATGAATGAATCTGGGTTTGATGGAAGCCAGGAGAAGGCTACCTGCTCAAATGCATAGTGCCAACAGTAATGTTTGGTGGAGGAGGAATAATGGTCTGGGACAGTTTTTCATGGTTCGGGCAAGGCCCCTTAGTTCCAGTGAAGGGAGATCATAACGGTACAGCATACAATGACATTCTAGACAAATCTGTGCTTCCAACTTTGTGGCAACAGTTTGGGGAAGGCCCTTTGCTGTTTCAACATGACAATGCCCCGTGCACAAAGTGAGGTCCATACAGAAATGATTTGTCGAGATCAGTGTGGAAGAACTTGACTGGCCTGCATAGAGCCCTGACCTCAACCCCATCGAACACCTTTGGGATGAATTGGAACGCCGACTGCGAGCCAGTCCTAATCGCCCAACATCAGTGCCCGACCTCACTAATGCTCTTGTGGCTGAATGGAAGCAAGTCCCCGCAGCAATGTTGCAACATCTAGTGGAAAGCTTTCCCAGATGAGTGGAGGCTGTTATAGCAGCAAAGGGGGGACCAACTCCAAATTAATGCCCATGATTCTGGAATGAGATGTTTTGGTCATGTAGTGTATAAGATAACCACATCATATGATACAGTATATGAATCTGATTCCTGACAGCACAGTTGATGACGTGGCATGCAACTATTGGTTGATACAATGAAATGTCTGCAATAGTCAACCTGGAACTCGACCACTATCTGTGGGAAGAGAAGAGACAATGCAACTGTGTGTGCCAATAACGTTTGAGTACCAAAAGAAGTGAATGTGCCATGCAATTAAACATGAATGTCCTCCATGAAATTCAGTTTCCTGCTAACTCTGAGACTAAGGATGGATTAGCTCCATCAACTGGCATTATAGCAAATTAGCAGCACTCATTATTGCTATTTATGGGTCCTCTACTTAACTGCCGAACAGGCTTTTATGGATTAAAAAAATAAAAAATAAAGACAGTCCTTTATTTGGGTGAAATCCAATCAGAATGTTTGAAAAACTCTACAAGCTTGACTAGCTTGTAGTCCATCTCGTGAAATCCTCTTGAAGAGTTGGATCTCTTAAGCCATTTTATGAGAAAAACAAAAGCGCAATTTTCTGTGAATGTAATACATCCATCTAGTTTAATTTATAACATGACGCCATTAGACAACATTAAGTATTTTGTTGATGCCATTTTATGTGGGTTATTTTGTATTTGACATAAATAGGCGAGGCAAATCTCAGAAAAGCTTGTGTCGTTAACTACTGAGTGGAGATAGAAGGAGCTTCCACCAGAGGAGGATGGTGGGAGGAGGAGCTATAGGAGGATGGGCTCAATGTAATGGCTGGAATGGAATAAATTTAACGGAGTCAAGCATGTGGTTTCCATATGTTTGATGTGTTTGATATGTTCCATTTATTCCATTCCAGTCTTTACAATGAGACAATCCTCCTATAGCTACTCCCACCAGCATTCCTCTGGTTTCCACGTGCGTTTCCACAGGTGTTCATCCTTCCATTACGTTCTGAATCTTTCAGCAGTTGGCCAGCTAATGTCACAGGTTATCATTCGGAGAGGAGAGAGTCGCAAATGCGATCACACTAATGCAAAGCCTTTTAAAAAGGGGGGAAAGAAAGTGAGTGAGGGAGGCTTTTGCTTCAGTGGTTGAGAAATGGATGCAGGGTGTGCGTGTATGTGTCTTCACAGAAAGCTGGGCGGATGCATTTCACATTTTATCAGCTTGGCAGAGCACCTCCATGGCGGAGAGAGAGAAGGATTCGCCTCCTGGTCACGGAATCAGTCAGCGATGAATGGATTAGAGAGCCTACACCATCCCTCAGACCACACACACAAATACACATGCACACACACAAATAAGCACATTAAAGTATTTGTGAATACCCACAACACACTCTGCATACATCCATATTCACGCTAATTGTAAAGCACAAACACACAGGTACACACACATACATTGGCGACACACCGGCGTTTCCCATTCCCACACAGTGGCCCAGTGTATCCCTGCTTTACTATGCACCCTGTGCATCCCAGCTGTCACTCTGGAGTGGTGCTTTGGGGAGAGACTGCAGATCACAGCGGGGGCTCCCCTGCTCCAGCCAGTGCCACATTAGAGCTCATTAAACAGGAGCTTTACTCCAAAGAGCTCCAATATGTTATCTCTGCCTGGAACCACGCAGCTGGCAGGGGGGCCCTAAGTGATGTTTTATGGTATGGCTCTTCGTTCCACTGACTTCACTGCAATGAGACTAGAGACTGCGAGAATGAGAGAAAGAGAATGAGAGAGAGAGAATGAGGGAGCGAGAAAGAGAGAATAAGAGAGAGAGAGCGATAGAGAGAGATGAAGCACAATGAGACAGAGATTTGAGAGGATGTGAAGAGGTGCACTCTGAGTGCGGTGAGGATGATCAAATCTGCTTTTGAGTCCTATATGATCTGTTTGTATGGATAGACGTACATACTCAATGTATCGGGTGGTGAAATAAATAGCAAACTCATTATACTGTACTTCAGTATCTGACTGAAGCATATGCCAATTCTTTGGATGCACGCAGTTTCATTGTAACATGTTGTACGGTATTACTGACTTGGATGTAGAAAAAAAAAGTGTGCTTTGAGGTAGGACATGGAGGTTATCTCATGTCCAACTGGAAAACAAACCTCTTGATAGTTGTTGTGAGTAATTGCACTATTATTGATTCTATTTCATACCTTTCAGACCTTGTTGAAAGTATGGACTATATTCCTCGCGTTCTGCGCAGGTCGAGAAAATATAACAACACTTAGTGACACTTAGTGACATGACAGTGTGGGAGGACGTGACCTCACCCATGGTTCATATAAAACCCTATGTCATACCACACACTTTCTTATTTCTTAGGAGGTATCTTCCAGATATTCGTAGAACCATAGTTCCTAACTTCTGTTAATACCATATTATTGGCTGTCAAAGTGATTGACATAGCCTTTGTTCTGTAATCGTTTGGGCAGGTTAATAGAAACAGCTGTTAGTGGATATCAAAAATGTACTGTACTTGTTTCTTTATCTTTTGACAATTGTCATGTAGGCCTTCACCACTGAACTCACTTTTGTTTCACCATCCATCATCAGCCCTTGAATTGTGACTCACTGTCTTGTCTTTGCTCAATGCATGACCTTCATTCACTAACTTTAATGTATTATTTCTTCCTACAATGTGTGTGGGTGCAATGATGTGACAAGTCTACTTATGATATGTTTTCTCCTGTTGTTTCAGTGACCTCCATTTTTCTTTTTAATCTAAAATCTTTTCAGAAAGAACACTCTGAGTGAGCGTGTGTGACTCTACCTCAAAGTTTGAGTGCGTCCATTTGTGTGCAGCCTGTTAGCGTGTGTGTGCAGTGGCGGACTTACCATTAGGTAACTCAGGCAATTGCCTGGGGCATCACATAATCAGGGGCCTCGTGAACCTAGCATAATTTCTCTGTTATCTTGCCTTTCTTTTCCGCTTAACGTTGAACTTTTCCTCCGATGTGCACTATTTAGGGGTTGTGACCGTCTCTGTTTGTGACAAATGGTGCGGATTATGTTTTCTTCCTCCTAATTTGGCTCTAGCTTTTGAAAGGTTCAGTCTATTAACTATTATAACATGTTCCTGAAAGCGAAGACTCCCAGGAACACGTATGTGTCTTCTATTGTGTGACTTTTACGAGGCTCACAAGCTATGCTGGACACATTAGAAGGGACTGCGAAAAATACGCAATTGAAAACAATACATGCTTTTTTCCCGACACAAAATTATTTCCTCATGATCTTCCCTAAAGCTTTTCCACATTTCCAATACTTTTCTGATGAATTTCACACACTTTATGATGCAAATTAAAATTGTTACACCTTTCCCATATTCAAGTAATTTGACATATATTCTTATTAGCGTTACGAACATAGAAACTTGGTTTCAGTTTGTGTCTGTGCTAGAATGGTTAAAAAAGCCATAAAATGAAAAAGAAAATATACAGTTGAAGTCGGAAGTTTATATACACTTAGGTTGGAGTCATTAAAACTCGTTTTTCAACCACTCCACAAATTTCTTGTTAACAAACTATAGTTTTGCATGACACAAGTATTTCTTCCAACAATTGTTTACAGACAGATTATTTCACTTATAATTCACTGTATCACAATTCCAGTGGGTCAGAAGTTTACATACACTAAGTTGACTGTGCCTTTAAACAGCTTGGAAATTTCCAGAAAATTATGTCATGGCATTAGAAGCTTCTGATAGGCTAATTGACATCATTTGAGTCAATTGGAGGTGTACCTGTGGATGTATTTCAAGGCCTACCTTCAAACTCAGCGCCTCTTTGCTTGACATCATGGGAAAATCAAAGGAAATCAGCCAAGACCTCAGAAACAAAATTGTAGACCTCCACAAGTCTGGTTCATCATTGGGAGCAATTTCCAAACGCCTGAAGGTACGACGTTCATCTGTACAAACAATAGCACATAAGTATAAACACCATGGGACCACGCAGCCTTCATACCGCTCAGGAAGGAGACACGTTCTGTCTCCTAGAGATGAACGTACTTTGGTGCGAAAAGTGCAAATCAATCCCAGAACAACAGCAAAGGACCTTGTGAAGATGCTGGAGGAAACAGGTACAAAAGTATCTATATCCACAGTAAAACGAGTCCTATATCGACATAACCTGAAAGGCTGCTCAGCAAGGAAGAAGCCACTGCTTAGCCATAATAACAATCGTTATGTTTGGAGGAAAAAGGGGGTGCTTGCAAGCCGAAGAACAACATCCCAACCGTGAAGCACGGGGGTGGCAGCATCATGCTGTGGGGGTGCTTTGCTGCAGGAGGGACTGGTGCACTTCACAAAATAGATAGCATTATGAGGATGGAAATGTATGTGGATATATTGAAGCAACATCTCAAGACATCAGTCAGGGAGTTAAAGCTTGGTCACAAATGGGTCTTCCAAATGGACAAAGACCCCAAGCATGCTTCAAAAGTTGTGGCAAAATGGCTCAGTTACACCAGCTCTGTCAGGAGGAATGGGCCAAAATTCACCCAACTTATTGTGGGAAGCTTGTGGAAGGCTACCCAAAACGTTTGACCCAAGTTAAACAATTTAAAGGCAATGCTACCAAATACTAATTGAGTGTATGTAAACTTCTGACCCACTGGGAATGTGATGAAAGAAATAAAAGCTTAAATAAATCATTCTCTCTACTATTATTACTACATTTCACATTCTTAAAATAAAGTGGTGATCCTAACTGACCTAAGACAGGGAATTTTTACTAGGATTAAATGTCAGGAATTGTGAAACACTGAGTTTAAATGTATTTGGCTAAGGTCTATGTAAACCTCCGACTTCAACTGTAGGTATACCTATAATTGGTCGATATTGCAAGGAAAATATCATATATAGGTATTGGCCCAGAATTTCCACATCAGTGCATCCCTAAATATCTTAAACCAGATAGAAAGTACTGTATGTAGCAGTGGAGGCTCATCAGAGGAGGAAGGGGAGGACCATCCTCCTCAGTGAATTGCATAAAAATAAAAATGGTAAAACATTGAAAATGTTATCCTTTTTAGATAAAACTATACTAAATATATTCACGTCATCAAATAATTGATTAAAACACACTGTTTTGCTATGAAGGTCTACAGTAGCCTCAACAGTACTCTGTAGGGTAGCATCATGGTGTAGCTGGAGGACAGCTAGCTTCCGTCGTCCTCTTGGTACATTGACTTCAGTACAAAACCTAGGAGGCTCTTGGTTCTCACCCCATTCCATAGACTTACACAGTAATTATGACAACTTCCGGAGGACGCCCTCCAACCTATCAGAGCTCTTGCAGCATGAACTGACATGTTGTCCACCCAATCAAAGGATCAGAGAATTAATCTAGTACTGAAAGCATAAGCTACAGCTAGCTAGCACTGCAGTGCCTAAAATGTGGTGAGTGGTTGACTCAAAGAGAGAGAAAGACAATAGTTAAACAGTTTTCAACAAATTAATTTATTCAAAAATGAAGGAGAAGCGAGAGAGAGAGAGAGAGAGAGAGAGAGATTTCGATATTTTTTTCACTTTCAGTTTCACTTACTTAGCTAGCAAATGCAGCTGGCTAGTTTAGTTACTCAAACACCTGGCTCAAACAGAGGGATGCTATGTTAGCAAGCTGGGTATGACTATCCAACACAACACTGGAAATCTTCCATGTCAAGATAAGGTTTTGGTTTATTAATTTATTGCCACCGGGGCCCGCCGGTCGAACTGCTTACTGACTATACACTGTAACGTTACTGCATGATTGTAGCGTGTTTACTAACGCATTAGTTATATTAGCTACGTTGACTCGGTCATTACTTTAGCTAATATGGGGACAACGATGTAGGCTATGTGTAGCAGTTATGACATGGTTTGGCTTGTAACCTTTTTCTTGTCTGGTCACATACAGCTGATGTGTTGCTCATTGAAGTCCACAAACGTTGGGAAAAGGTGCAGTGGCATAAAGTATTTAAGCAAAATTACTTTAAAGTACTACTTAAGTAGATTTTTGGGGTATCTGTACTTTACTGCACTATTTATATTTTTGACAACTTTTACTTCACTATATTCCTAAAGAAAATATTGTACTTTTTACTCCATACATTTTCCCTGACAACCCAAAGTACTCATTACATTTCGAATGCTTAGCAGGACAGGAAAATTGTCTATCGTCATACTGCCTATGGTCTGGTGGACTCACTAAACACAAATGCATCTTTTGTAAATAATGTGTTGGAGTGTTGGAGTGTGCCCCTGGCTATCCATAAAATTGGTGCCGTCTGCTTTGGTTAATATAAGGAATTTGAAATGATTTTTACTTTTACTTTTACTGTTGATACTTACGTTTATTTTTTTACGAAATACTTTTAGACTTTTACTCAAATAGTATTTTACTGGGTGACTTGAGTAACTTTCTATTAAGGTATCTTTACTTTTACTCAAGTATGACATTTGGGTACTTTTTCCACCACTGAAAAGGTGAGAGGAGGAGAGTGCATAGAGGCTAGAATGAATACAATGTGGCTGCTATGAAAATGAACTGTGTTTATACGTGATCAGGGATGTATTCATTCCGCCAATTCTGTTGAAAGATATTTCTTAAACGGAAGCAAACAAAACGGGGATAAAAATACCTGAATTTGTCCCAAAAAAACGATTGTTTGCAACTGTTGGACTAATGATTACATCCTAGATAAGCTAGATGCAGGCAAGAGTGTGCAAGGTGGTATTGAATGTGTCACTGTCTGTCATCTCAAAATGTTTTCTCGACCTGTGTGCACCTACGTTGTAAACTTTCATAGGCTAGGTTGTAGCAACCTCATCATGAGTATAGGGAAAATGTTAGTATCATGTAGTAGCCTAGACCTATCGATGTTACATTGAACTGGGTGAATGGAATATGAATGACAGTCATCCAACATGCTGTAATAGAAATAAGGCCACCCTCATGAAGAAAAAAAAATGGTCCTCCCTTATCATAAATGGCACTGACCGCCACTGGTATGTAAACATAAAATAAAATCAAACAAAATTGTATTGGTCACATACACATATTTAGCAAAACAGTGCAGTAAAATCTAACAATTCAACAATACACATAACACACACAATCTAAAAGTAAAAGAATGCAATTAAGAAATATATAAATATTAGGATGAGAAATGTTGGAGTGGTATAGACTAAAATACAGTAGAATATAATACAGTATATACATATGTGATGAGTAAAGCAAAAATATGTAAACATTATTAAAGTGACTAGTGTTCCATTATAAAAGTGGCCAGTGATTTCAATGTATATATGGGGCAGCAGCCTCTAAGGTGCAGGGTTACATAACCGGGTGAAAGCCATCTAGTGATGGCTGTTTAACAGTCTGATGGACTTGAGATAGAAGCTGTTTTTCAGTCTCTCGGTCCCATCTTTGATGCACCTGTACTGACCTCACCTTCTGGATGATAGCTGGGTGAACAGGTAGTAGCTTGGGTGGTTCTTGTCCTTGATGATCTTTTTGGCCTTCCTGTGACATCGGGTGCTATAGGTGTCCTGGAGGGCAGGTAGTTTGCTCCCGGTGATGCGTTGGGCAGACCACACCACCCTCTGGTGATACAGCCTACAGGATGCTCTCAATTATGCATCTGAAAAGTTTGTTAGGGTTTTAGGTGCCAAGCCAAATTTATTCAGCCTCCTGAGGTAGAAGAAACGATAATGGACCTATAGCCTTTATTTTAAAAGAACATCCTTTTTCTGGCCCGCAAATAGCTTTTGATGAACAAATTGGTCAGAAAAAAATGTAGGCTATATTAGTCCTAGCGCTAACTGAGGAAAGATTGACCTAACACAAGCAGTCATATTTAGCTAACTCTCGGCTGACAGAAACTATAATATAATTTAGATAACAGAAATGACTATTTACAATTCATCACATCACAGGTGAGCTTACCATAATTCAGTAAAACGCTTTCTAAAAGTCAAAAGTAACCTGACAATGGGTAGTTTGTGCATGCTGCCATGTTAGTTTTTTTTTTTCGGATCAACCAAAGTTAAGAAGAGGAGACAAGATGAGTTCGGTCTGTTTGCAGTATGCATGTTGAAGGGGGTTTGTCGTCTACCATCATTCACTTCCCTTCATTCACTTCCGGAAGTTTACTAAAAAGATGAGTGAATCATCCCTCACCTCATTATGTTACATCTTTGGTATGACAGATGTTTACGTGACACCCAGAATGCATTGTATAATGTCAACAAACATGACGCCACACATAGCTAGCAAATAGCTTAGCATTAGCTCATCATAATCAGTACAACCTTCAAAAATAATTTTACACACATCATATGTGTCCATTAGAATCAATGCAATAATCAGAATTCATGATTTGTCACCAGTACTTGAAAACATGTGAATAAAACAGTAAATACATTATGCTCCATACATACTCCGTACATACGGTATGCTAAAGTAGAAACGACAACACGATATACAGAAAGTAAGGCACTTACTTTGATTGGAACGCACACAAGTTATTATTTGTAAGGAAAACAACAATGAAGGTAATGCGAGCGCCAGCCAGAAAAAGTGCCAGGGGGGAAAAGTTTGTGATAGACTGCACAAATGTCTGCATACTTGATCTGGGGAAACACTGGTTAGGTGCTTGGGCTCTCATTGAAGAGAGAACTTTGTCTAGTTCAGTAATAATAATATGCCATTTAGCAGACGCTTTTATCCAAAGCGACTTACAGTCATGCGTGCATACATTTTTTGTGTATGGGTGGTCCCAGGGATCGAACCCACTACCTTGGCGTTACAAGCGCCGTGCTCTACCAGCTGAGCTA
This sequence comes from Coregonus clupeaformis, assembly GCF_020615455.1. Lineage (NCBI taxonomy): Eukaryota > Metazoa > Chordata > Actinopteri > Salmoniformes > Salmonidae > Coregonus > Coregonus clupeaformis. The sequence continues at coordinate 90,254 of NW_025533746.1, read as the reverse complement.
CAGAGGACCAGTAAGCCTCAAACATTAATTGTCTGCAACTGCGAAATGGGCTACGTCTATGTGAATTAATGAGGAGGCGGAACACACCTCAATTCAAACTTTTGTTAGAAAATAAAACTTGTTCGAAAATAATTTAAAATGTTCAAGTTGAAATATAGCCTATATATAATTAGCAGGCAGCGTGCGTTTCTTTGTTTGAGGGCAGCACGGATTAACTGTCCAGTTGCGTAACAATCACAACAATCTGACATCACGCACATAAAAAAATTCACGCTGGGCAACTGTGTGTGTGTGTGTGTGTGTGTGTTTGCAGTGCCAGTGTAGTAAGATAGAGCCTGGTAGCGAGCCTGCACCGAAGCCTTTTCGCCATGAAACCTGTGATTGCCTGGGGCACTTCAGGAGTGGTGTAAACTACATCTGTAGAGAGGGACTAAAGGGGTGTGTGGGATGGAGGCCACACTGTGAAGAAGGACAGATGAATTGGCTTTTAATGATGACTCCTGAGGTAAAGTAGAATGGTCTATCCAGGCAGAGACTGATGTCTTTTTTATTATTTCCATTCGGTAGCTCCAGCTTGGGAAAATCAGCAGGATAGCAGGTGGACGAGAGAGTGCAACTTCTATGGGAAAGTGGACTTAAACTAATGTGACATTTTGTGTTCGTTGCCCCCCTCGCTCTCTAGACAACCTCAAAGGGATTTATTGGTCTTTTCACTGACCAAGGATGATGAAGAGCAATAGTCTTCCTCCCTGCATGCTTACAGCTCTCCACTAAGTCAAGGGGATAATTCACCAATACACTGATTAGAAGTTAAAGCGAAGGCTACTCTCTGATATTGGGTTCTGAAAGGGGATATTATTGAGGTAATGACGACCAGAATTCAACATTTTGCAAGCGTACATGAGGTAGACACACAACGAACCAATTAAGAAAACAAAATAAGAACGGAATATATTTCTTACCTACCTATTGCCACTGTACACAAAGGATAACAAGAAAATACTAATAATTATAAACCATTCTCGAGCTATGGTATTGTTCCTAAAATGTAGTTAGTGAAACACTAAGTGTGAGATAATGATTACACACTGCCACCTATTTAACCACATGTAGAAAGGAACTGTCGTATTCCCACCCCGTTACTACAAAAGGCTGTGTAGTAATTATCCCCCCAAAATCTAATTTTTTCCCCCCGGATTAAGAGAAAAAAAAACGGAGGCTAAAAATAGCAGACATTTGCCCCATGTGGCTAAAAAGTGTCCTTAAACAGATCATCTGGGAGGCCAGCTCTTGTAGCATGAACAAAGAAAACAAAATACACCCATGATGAGCAATCCGAGACCAGCCTCACATCCCACACCTCAGCCGGCTCGTCAGGTTTCCACGCCTCAGCCGGCTCGTCAGGTTTCCACGCCTCTGCCGGCTCGTCAGGCTTCCACGCTTCAGCCGGCTCGTCAGGTTCCATGCCTCAGCCTGCTCGTCAGGCTTCCACGCCTCAGCCAGCTCATCAGGCTTCCAAGCCTCAGCCGGCTCGTCATACTTCCAAGCCTCAGCCGGCTCGCCAGGCTTCCACGCCTCAGCCAGCTCGTCAGGCTTCCCAGCCTCAGCCAGCTCGTCATACTTCCAAGCCTCAGCTGGCTCGTCAGGCTTCCACGCCTCAGCCGGCTCGTCAGGTTTCCACGCCTCAGCCGGCTCATCAGGCTTCCAAGCCTCAGCTGGCTCGTCATACTTCCAAGCCTCAGCCGCCTCGTCAGGCTTCCACGCCTCAGCCGGCTCGCCAGGCTTCCAAGCCTCAGCCGGATCGTCAGGCTTCCACGCCTCAGCCGGCTCATCAGGCTCCCACGCCTCAGGCTCAACAGGTTCCCGCACCTCGGCCAGCCCATCAGGCTAGGGGGGGATAGGAATGTACTGCCACACCTGCTCCCGCTCCCCCTCCCTGGCGCTCGAGGGCGCTAGGCTGCCCATCATTACACACACCTGTTACCATCAGTATGTGCATCAGCACTCATTGGACTCACCTGGACTCCTTCACTTGGTTGATTGCCCCTTCTATATATGTCTGTTCCTCAGTTTGATCCCAGTGTCTGCATTAATGTCGTTATGTTTCCCCTGTCTAGACGCTGTCCGTGTTTTGTTTCATGTCTGTTTATATTAAATATTCACTCCCTGTACCTGCTTCTAGTCTCCCAGCGTCTGTCCCCACATTTTTAGCTGTTTCACTGGCCTCATACCACGGAGCGTGAGACACTTTATCAAGTAACGGTATCTCTGTGCATTTAAATTGCCCTCGGCAAAATGCAATTGTGTTCGTTTTCTGTAGCTTATGCCTGCCCATACCATAAATCCACCGCCACCATGGGGCACTCTGTTCACAACGTTGACATCAGCAAACCGCTTGCCGACACAATGCCATACACACGGTTGGCATTGGAGGCGGCTTATGGTAGAGAAATGAACATTAAATATTATGGCAACACCTCTGGTGGACATTCCTGCAGTCAACATGCCAATTGCACGCTCCCGCAAAACTTGAGACATCTGTGGCATTGTGTGGTTTGACAAAACGGCACATTATAGAGTGGCCTTTTATTGTCCCCAGCACAAGGTGCACCCGTGTAATGATCATGCTATTTAATCAGCTTCTTGATATGCCACACCTGTCAGGTGGATGAATGATCTTGGCAAAGGAGAAATGCTCACTAAGAGGGAAGTAAACACATTGGTGCACAACGTTTTAGAGAAATAATATTTTTGTGAGTATGGAACATTTCTGGGATCTTTCATTTCAGCTCGTGAAACATGGGACCAACCCTTTGCATGCTGAATTGATATTTTTGTTCAGTGTACAAAAATGATGAATTATGTTAATATAAACAGTCATGAAAGTGTAAATGATATTTGAAACATTTATTCTTGAATAGAAAAATGTATAACACCCATCTATCGTATTACTGGTTGCATTGAGAATAACTGTGTACTGAATTGAAAAGTAACACAAAACAGTGTACTGGAATTTTTTTAAATAACGCATTGATGTTCATGGGGAATTTGCACTGAAGTTTGATCAGACCTGCTGTAGGCTCTATATTTCAAGATAGGATTCTGCCTTCTGTGAGGCTTACACTTTCTTGTTACTGCAGCCCGCAGAGCATAACCAATCAGAAGTGATTGTCATCCGTCAGTGATTTAGCCTCGTCACGAACCAAGGTTCCCTAAAATGCCTGGGGAAGTTCCATGGCAGAAATCAGCTAAAGTGGGTTCGGAAACCGTTGTAAATCAGTGACGCTTTGCAACACGTCATACCAGATTAGTGCTGTAGGAGAAACAGTGCGTGAGGACGAAGAATGTCAACAAAACAAGCACTGATGACAATTTATTTATGTATATAAATAAATTATCACAGCACCCCACAAACAACACAAAAACAAAACGCCCACTATACTATACATTCCCCAAGGTGATCAACATATGGTTTCATCAAACACTTCCAGTTTTTGTTTAACTTTAGAATATGCACAATCCATTGGTATCTAGCTAGATAGTGTGGCCCTCCAGTTTGCTATTAAGGTTAAATATGAGGCTTTCCAATTGATGGCTATACATTTTTCTGCAGCAATTAGACCTAGATTTCAAAGCTTTCTCTGATAAATCAGACAGCACTGAATATTCTGTTGCTATTATCTCTCTGTCCTCAAAGTTTTCCCCTCTAGGGACTGGAACTAGAGAATCTTTTCATAATGTCTTCCCACCAAATGACCTGCCCTATCCAGTAGCCTACACTCTCCCTTTACTGACAACTGTGCCTGTTTTTCTTAATATGTTTTGTAATTTTGTATATTGTATGTGTCTGATGTAGTTACGCAGGGCTTATCTGTAAAATAGACCCTTGTCTCAGTATGACTTCCCTGTCAAAATAAAGGTTAAATAAAAATATTGCTGGAGCTACAATGTCACCCTCTTCCATGGCTGTTATCTGCAAATGCATTTGGAGACTGTATTTTTAATTTACAATGATTTACAATGATTACATCAAGATAGCTAGCTAATAGCTAGCTGATTACATTTAATTCACTTAGCTAAACAGTGTGTAAAGTTAGCTAGAGAGTGTGTAAAGTTGGCTAGCTAGCTAGCAGCTCAGTTGAGTTAGCCTACAAAGTGGCCTACTGTAGCCAGCTAGCTAGCTAGATAATAATATGTTTTTTTACATTACATTTTTTTATTTACTTACTTGAATAGGTTCCCCCACTGCCTCCATTTTTTTGGGTCCTTACAAAAATGAAATAATGGGCATACTTCCCGATATTTCTGGTGGTAGCAAAGCACAGCCAGCAGCCATGTTGACAAATGAAGACAAGGCAAAAAGTTTTTGTCACCAGAGCAGTTTAGAACATGTTGTGATGTTTGACTTGACCAGCGTAATCCACTTTCAAGTTATCAAGTGTGGCTGACAGTCTGCGATCTATATTTATTGAAATTGAAAGTAGATTACTTTCAATTTCAATAAATATAAATCGCAGACTGTCAGACACACTTAATAACTTGAAAACTAAAACTAAAACTAGCATAAGCATCAACTACCCGGATGGAAAACAGTGACGCACATAACACACAGCACCGCTTCTACGGGCGTGTGGGAGGAGGGTTCTTGAAAGGTAACATCCAATCAAAATCTTGCCGCTAGGAGCCAGCGGACCATTCAAACCGTTTTTGCAATACACAATTCTCCAGAACTCCAAGGGAGGCGTGAATAACGTGATTTTGGAGGTATGGCAACGCAAGACTATCTGTCATTATATGATTTCACCAACATGTTTGGAAGTGACTTTACAAAGACAAACAGGTTCCAGTATTCTCTGGTGCATACAACATGCACATTTGGTGATACTGTATGTGAGCCAAGAACTTCATTTTCTCAATGTTCTAAGAGTTTAAAAAATCGGTCTGTCCCTAAAAAAACTCCCTCCAACGTTGTGTGCATGGTTAAAGGATTTAAACCAGTGGAGTCTGTTAACTCTAATCCCCCAAAGGTTGCTGCAATACACAGAGACTGGGAGTAATCCCCAGCCCACAGCTGAGCTCTCTGCCTAATCATGGACACAACATCTATGTCCACACCAGCGTGGCTGGCTGAATCCTATTGGGTCAGGCAGCAAACCATTTAACAGTGTGTCCTTCTGAGGCATGGTGAGAAAAAGGGACAATGTGTAAATGGCACAGTAATGTGACCAAACATTTGTCTCTTTTATTTAGCAGGAGAATCTGTGATTTTTAAAGGCCAGTAACACGCAGGTTAGGTTATAATCGAGAACAGTTGTTTCCTCGATCTCTCTGGGTCTCTTCTCGGTGCTGAGGTTACTGGGGGAAATTATCCGTAGGATGGCGATACTGAAGCAGGATTGAACTCTCATCCTCCTCACCTGCCAATATATACTGAAGCCAGGGCCTGACATTGTCACACTCTTTGCTGGAGCCCTTGCAGGATGACATTTCCAAGCTCGCCCGAGGTTTAGTGAAGGGGAGCCCCGGGGAAAGACACTGGTGAGGAGTGCGGTGAGAAATATCAGGCTGAGCCGGCTGGACTACCAGTCAGAGTTCCAGTGGGAGAGGAGGAAGAGGACCAACAGGGATCCAGATGGGGGCAGGATTAGAACTGAGAGTGGAGCAGCATCATGGTTCTTATAGATAGGAGAGCTGCAGTGTGTGGACAATTCAGTTCCTTGAAGGGACAGTAAAGACAAATGTGATCCCTAAGGGGACATTTCAACTAACTATTTACTAACCTTAACCTCAGCTCTAACCCTAACCTTAATCCAGAGCTGCTGCATTGGTATACATAGCCACCTGTGACAGGGCCTACAGGCAATCCAACCAAATCTTTGACATTTGTGCAAGAAACCCATGGGTTGTGCAACTCGACGAAAAGAAGTCGAGAAGTCATACTGCTCCCTCTGTTTCAAATCATAATTTTTTTCCCCCTTCCATTCATTGCTTTTCTCTCTTCCTCACGCTATTGGATACCAAAACAAGTGTGACTAACGAAGGAAACGTTTCACATGTGCAGAGGGGCGTTGGAGCACACAATTTATCAATCCATAGCCTGTTCTGCAGTTTGGGGATGACAAACGGAAGGTGTGATGCAATGCTTCAGCTCCCACGCGACAGGTAGCGCTGCGAACGGACGAGTGTTCGTTCAGCCCAGTCATCGTTTCCGTGAGGACTATCTGTCTGGTAGCAACCTCTCACTACCTCCAACCTCTCCCCGTGCTGCTCTTCTGGCAGCTTTATGGGCCCCGTACGGCAGGTGAGCAGTATGCCCCTTGATTACACACCAGCCTCAATCAAACCCTGGCTGGAGGACCCGTCGAGACATGGCACGTCCAGCAGAGGGAGCCACGTGATGTAGACTCCGTCTGTCACCAGGCCTCGATGAGTCTTCCCCTGGTGGCTTGTCCGCAGTATTCCCCCCTTTAGCCCCTGTCGGGGAGGGGGCGGTCGTCAGTGCGATGTACATCGTCCTTCTCGATAGGGCATCCGCGTTCCCATGCTTCACCCCTGCCCTGTGCACAACAGAAAAAGAGAAGCATTGAATTGTTTTGTCATGGAGGTGCAAAAGTTTGAGACACACTTAACACATCTACATAACAAATGCAATTAAACGTTTCCAGTGGTGTTGGGGCTTCCCTGGTTAACCTCTCATGACCCCACGATTTCATGGCAACAGAGGGCTCTCAAGGGATGGTCACGTCAGTGCTCGGGGAGGTGTGTAGGTGTTTCCATAGGTGCAACTACGGTGGAAAGTCCAAACCAATATGCCGATTTGTCTCTTGCCTTCTGTAAAAAGAAGGCGACTCAATTACCACCCCATCGACAGGGGAATTGTGCGATAAATCTCCAGGTAGGCGCTGCACTTCCCCGTAGTCACGTGTATCCTCTGTCACAGGAGGAGATGGCTGCTATGGAAACATATGTCTCCGAATCTCTGGGACAGGGATACATTCAGCCTTCCACTTCACCTGCCTCCTCGAGTTTCTTTTTTGTGAAGAAGAAGGATGGAGGTTTACGCCCGTGCATTGACTACCGTGGTCTCAATAAGATCACTGTTAAGTACAGTTATCCACTACCTCTCATTGCTAGTGTGACAGAGTCATTGCACGGGGCGCGCTTCTTCACCAAATTGGATCTCAGGAGCGCGTACAACCTGGTGCGTATCCGGGAGGGGGATGAGTGGAAGACGGCATTTAGTACCACATCTGGGCACTATGTGTACCTCGTCATGCCGTACGGGTTGATGAATGCTCCATCAGTCTTCCAATCCATTGTCGATGAGATTTTCAGGGACCTGCACGGACAGGGTGTAGTGGTGTATATAGATGACATTCTCATATACTCCGCTACACGAGCCGAGCATGTGTCCCTGGTGCGCAAGGTGCTTGGTCGACTGTTGGAACATGACCTGTACGTCAAGGCGGAGAAATGTCTGTTCTTTCAACAGTCCATCTTATTCCTAGGGCACCACCTGTCCACGTCAGGGGTGGAGATGGAGATTGACCGCATTTCGGCTGTGCGTAATTGGCCGACTCCAACCACAGTTAAGGAGGTGCAGCGACTCTTAGGGTTTGCCAACTACTACCGGAGGTTTATCCTTGGCTCCTGTGCTGGCTCATCCGGATCCCTCCTTGGCATTCACAGTAGAGGTGGACTCATCTGAGGATGGGATAGGAGCTGTACTGTCTCAGCGCTCGGGTACGCCACCAAAGCTCTGCCCCTGTGCTTTCTTTTCGAATAAGCTCAGCCCAGCGGAGCGCAACTAAGATGTGGGGGATCGGGAGCTGTTAGCTGTTGTCCAGGCTCTGAAAGCGTGGAGGAATTGGCTTGAGGGGGCTAAACACCCTTTCCTAATTTTGACTGACCACCGCAATCTGGAGTACATCTGGGCGGCGAGGAGACTGAACCCTCGCCAGGCAAGGTGGGCCATGTTTTTCACCCGTTTTGTGTTCACCCTTTCTTACAGACCAGGTTTCCAGAACGCTAAGGCAGACGCTCTGTCCCGGCTGTATGACACAGAGGAGAGGTCCATGGAGCCCACTCCCATACTTCCGGCTTCTTGTCTGGTGGCACCGGTGGTGTGGGAGGTTGATGCGGACATCGAGCGGGCGTTACGTACGGAGACCACTCCCCCCCAGTGGCCAGAGGGTCGTATGTACGTTCCGTTAGATGTCCGCGATCGATTGATCTATTGGGCTCACACGTCACCCTCCTCTGGTCATCCTGGCATCGGTCGGACAGTGCACTGTCTTAGTGGGAAGTACTGGTGGCCCACTTTAGCTAAGGACGTGAGGGTTTATGTTTCCTCCTGCTCGTGTGTGCCCAGTGCAAGGCACCTAGACACCTGCCCAGAGGGAAATTACAACCCCTACCCGTTCCACAACGGCCGTGGTCCCACCTATCAGTGGATTTCGTTACGGACCTTCCCCCGTCACAAGGGAACACCACGATCCTGTTCGTTGTGGATCTGTTTTCTAAGTTCTGCCATCTCATTCCTTTGCCCGGTCTCCCTACGGCCCTACAGACTGCGGTGGCCCTATTTACACACGTCTTCCGGCACTACAGGGTACCTGAGGATATAGTGTCTAATCGGGGTAGCCAGTTCACCTCAAGGGTCTGGAGGGCGATCATGGAACGTCTGGGGGTCTCAGTCAGCCTGACGTCAGGGTTTCACCCCGAGAGTAATGGGCAGGTGGAAAGAGTAAACCAGGATGTGGGTAGGTTTCTGCGGTTCTATTGCCAGGTATCCCCGGCCGGGGGAGTGGTCGGTTTTCATCCCCTGGGCAGAGATGGCCCAAAACTCCATCCTACCGCTACACACTGATGCCTGACAATTAACCAATGTCAAGTCCTAGCTGATGGAGCTCCGATACACCCCCCTACCCTAAAACACACACATGCTGGTCCCCCGTTGTGACCATTTCCCTAAGCATCTCTGTGCAGTCAGACCTTTTGATTATTTTGTTCCACCAGGGCCACAATTTGCCTCTCTCTGTCCGAGTGTGACCCCCTCCCCATGGGTTACTGCAGCTAGTGTTGCCAACACTCCCACTACCTGGGTGGGGGCACCTCACCGGCATTCCCACCGGCTAGGTACAAGGTCATCAAGGTTCTCATTAGCAGCTTTGAGAAATTCCTTGAATATTATGCTCACCCACCCGGGGGCTTTGGCTTTGTTGGACCAACCCTGCCAGGCAGGCTCAGACCCTTGAGGGGCCAGTGCTGCTTTAGTGGGTCTCTGACCGCATTTATCTTTCTGTCTTGGCTGCGTATAGGCTACTTGCAGTAGGCCTATAAAACAGATAAGGACTTATCCTTAGTGTGTAGGTCGCTCAGGTGGGTGTCTAGGGATTAGGGTTGATAATGATAATAAATAAATAAACAATATTTATAATTTATTTAAAAATGTATACCCCATATCTTCACAATATTGAAAGCTCTCTGTCACAACTCCTGCTCGCAGACACACATGGGCTCTGGCATCACAATACACCCACACTTACCCACATACTGTGCCTTCTATGTCCTCTGTTTGCTGTGTTTTTATCCCTACCATGTTGATTCCTACCTCATTTTGGGCTTTTGAGTACTTTCTGTTCCAGTTCCTTATATTTGAAGATGTATTATTTCAATAATTATCCTTTCTTCTAATGCTGTCTTATCAATTTATAAAATATTATAAATAGAATGTTGAATACCAATTATTTTACAACATTCCCTATTTTGAATGGTATAGTGTATTTGTAGTTTATTTCTTTACCAATTGTTGTATTTTATTGTTTTCCTTATATATTTTTTTATTACATTCTCTACCATGGATAGTACTGGGTGTTCCATTATTCGACTCCTATATGGGAACTTTGTATTATTTAGAATAGCCATGGAGTATTCTTGGCGTCTCGGAACAGTTGGTTATGAATGTACAGTTTATTGACTACGAGAGCTACACGTTGCCTTTTAAGTGTATTCACCTTGAAGAGTGGGTACAGAACTTTGCGCCGTTTGGTAATTTCGGGAACTGATCATTCATGCCCATTTTCGTTCCAGCAAATCTTTTGCCCAGGCTTTTAACCATTATTTTATCTTTAAAGGATGAACATTTGGTTACAATTGGGTGCTCATATCACCGTCCTCTCTGTCCGAAACGGTGTACACGTTTGAGTAAATGTTTTACGACAGTATCACCTGGGATCTGTAGCGCTTTAAGAATTAATTATTTCACCACACTTTCAGGATCTTCACCCTAATTTTCTTTAATACCAGTAAGTACCAGATTTTCTCGCATAGATCTGGTCTGCATTCCAAGTAAGGGTTCTCTCAGGAACATGTTCTCATTTTTAAGTTCTTTAACATCCATTTCAATAGTATTGATTGTACCTTTTTAGCTTGTTTGTTTCTTCATTGTCACAGTCTTTTTGTCACTCACCTCAAGGCTCGCGTTCAACTCCTTTAAATCTTTACTGACTAGTTCAAGTATGCATCATTTATAATTAATCGACTTTAGCAAGACAGTTTCTACACTTACCGTTCCCGGTGGTGTAAAGCATAAATCGTCTGTGTCCGTCGAGGAGTCTTGTTTTCTTTTGGGGATTAGTTTTCCATGCTTACTCTCCGACATGTTTTGGTGTTGATTGTACTGGTGATATTGGTCGATAAATTTATCTTGCCTTATAATTTGTTTTGTTATCCTGTTTGAAGGTTATTGCCCACGAGTATGTGGAGTGAAGTGTTAATATTTAGTCAAATTTAAAGATATTCAATATTACGTTTTTATCTTGAAGCATTCTGCGACACTGTCTTCAGTCGGCCATTGAAGCTTGCTTAGGCACTTCTTGATTCAGGTGATATAACAGTTTGTTACATGCAATATTTGCTTTGTGGACTTCACCGGACAGATATTACTCTCCGGTTTTGGTTTTGTGATTAAACAAACGCATGTGTAGTTGAATTTATTCCACCACTGTTTGACTGTTGTCTTCTTGTTGCGACTGCCTTATTGTATATCACGGTGGCGTATGAACGAATGGGTTAAAGAGCAAACTACACAATTATTACAACATAGGTTGTAATATGACTTTTTTACATGCTTGGCTTGGCTACCTCTATGTTTTTACCCACGCACCGCGTGTTAATTGTGGGAATAAATTAAGATATGGAAAGATTTTTTATATATATATTTTATTTGCAATAACTGTATAAAATACAATCGAGGTGAGGCCGTTGGAAATGCTTTTGGCAGTTCTTCTGTGGGTGGAACTGTGTGTTCTTTTTACAGGATGGGCCCCAATCTCTCAAAGGCCCTAGGATCCAGGTGGAATGGGGTGGTCTGCCAGTCACTGGGACGACACACCAACTTGGGATGTTAAACAAATCAAAATATTTTACATTTGAAATTCTTCAAATAGCCACCCTTTGCCTTGATGACAGCTTTGCACACTCTTGGCATTCTCTCAACCAGCTTCACCTGGAATGCTTTTCCAACAGTCTTGAAGGAGTTCCCACATATGCTGAGCACTTGTTGGCTGCTTTTCCTTCACTCTGCCATCCGACTCATCCCAAACCATCTCAATTGGGTTGAGGTCTGGGGGTTGTGGAGGCCAGGTCATCTGATGCAGCACTCCATCACTCTCCTTCTTGGTAAAATAAGCCTTACACAGCCTGTTGAAAAACAAATGATAGTCCCACTAAGCCAAAACCAGATGGGATGGCGTATTGCTGCAGAATGCGTTGGTAGCCATGCTTGTTAAATGTGCCTTGAATTCTAAATAAATCACAGACAGTGTCACCAGCAAAGCACCCCCACACCATAACACCTCCTCCTCCATGCTTTACGGTGGGAACTACATCCGTTCACCCACGCAGGTCTCTTCTTCTTCTTGGTGTGCTTTAGAAGTGGTTTCTTTGCAGCAATTCGACTATGAAGGCCTGATTCACACAGTCCCCTCTGAACAGTTGATGTTGAGATGTGTCTGTTACTTGAACTCTGTGAATCATTTATTTGGGTTGCAATTTCTGAGGCTGGTAACTCTAATGAACTTATCCTCTGCATCAGAGGTAACTCCGGGTCTTCCATTCCTGTGGCAGTCCTCATGAGAGCCAGTTTCATCATAGCGCTTGATGGTTTTGCACTTGAAGAAATGTTCAAAGTTCTTGAAATGTTCAGTATTGACTGACCATGTCTTAAAGTAATGATGGACTGTCGTTTCTCTTTGCTTATTTGAGCTGTTCTTGCCATAATATGGACTTGGTCTTTTACCAAATAGGGCTATCTTCTGTATACCCCCCCACACACACACACACACACACACAACTGATTGGCTCAAACGCATTTAGAAGAAAATAAATTCCACATATTAACTTTTAAGAAGGCACACCTGTTAATTGAAATGCATTCCAGGTGACTACCTCTTGAAGCTGGTTGTGATAATGCCAAGAGTGTGCAAAGCTGTTATCAAGGCAAAGGTTGGCTATTTGAAGAATCTCAAATATAACATATATTTTGATTTGTTTAACACTTATTTGGTTACTACATGATTACATGTGTTATTCATAGTTTTGATGTCTTCACTATTATTCCACAATGTAAAAGATTGTAAAAATAAAGAAAAACCCTTTTGACTGGTAGTGTACTTTTACCATGGGCAAAGAAACTCAAAAGGGGTGATGATATTAATTTAAAATAATTTTGATCCGAATGAGCAAATTGTTCAAATAGATTATAGGTATATGGATTTTTTAAAATATGTTATTGGACCATAAACAGAATTGGCTCATTAATCTATACAGTCCAAATAATGATGATCCATGCTTCTTTGAAAATATCTATAATAATTTATCAAGCCTATCAAGCCTGTCTGTCATAGTTGACGTGTACCTATGATGAAAATTACAGGCCTCTCTTATCTTTTTAAGTGGGAGAACTTGCACAATTGGTGGCTGACTAAATACTTTTTTCCCCCACTGTACATTACATATAAAACAAAAGATAAAACAGTACATCATATAACATTATTACACCACTACATATCTACAATGCAAAATATATAATAGCACCATACAACAATATTACAACGTACGTGTGTGTAGAGTGTGTGTGCTAGCGCTTTTGTGCATATGTGTGTGTCTGTACCTTTGTGTGTGTCTCTTCACAGTCCCCGCTGTTCCATATGGTACATTTTTACCTGTTTTTTAAAATCTGATTATATTGCTTGCATCAGTTACCTGATGTGGAATAGAGTACCATGTAGTCATGGCTCTATGTAGTACTGTGTGCCTCCCATAGTCTGTTCTTATCACGTTTCAGGAGAAGACTCAGCTGCAGACAGTGTCGAAGTAACAAAAGTTTATTACAAAAAAAAGGGGTCAGGCAAATGACAGGTCAAGGGCAGGCAGAGGTCAGTAATCCAGATCAGAGTCCAAAAGGTACAGAACGGCAGGCAGTCTCAGGGTCAGGGCAAGCTGAATTGTCAAAACTAGAAAACAGGAACTTGAAAAGACAGGAGCGAGGGGAAAAACGCTGGTAGGCTTGACGAAACAAAAAATCCTGGCAACAGACAAACAGAGAACACAGGTATAAATATACTGGGGTTAATGGGGAAGATGGGCGACACCTGGATTGAGGTGGAGACAATTACAAAGACAGGTGAAACAGATCAGGGTGTGACAGTACCTCTAGGGGTGCCACCTGGCGTCCTACCTGGGTGCATACCTGGTTGACCGGGGTGCCAGGGTTGAAACTCAACGATGAGGTCTGGGTCCAGGATGTCCCTAGCGGGGACCCATCACCTCTCCTCTGGGTCATAACCCTCCCAGTCAACCAGGTACTGGAATGCCCTACCCCGAGGTCGAACCTTCAGGAGACGCCTCACCGTGTACGCCTGTTGGCCGTCGATGAGATAGGGGAGAGGGGTGGGCCTGGAAACAGGAGACAAAGGGCTGTGAGACATGGGTTTGATCATAGACACATGAAAAGTGGGATGTATACGGAGGGTACTGGGCAACAGATGATGAACAGCAGAGGGGCTAATGATCTTGGAGATGGGGAAAGGGCCGATAAACCAGGGAGAAAATTTGCGGGACTCCACCTGGAGGGGCAGATCACAGGTGGACAGCCATACCTTCTGCCTGAGACGATCCCGGAGAGCCAGGGTCCGGTGGCGGTCCGCTTGACGTCGATACCTGGAGGTGGTCTTGAGAAGAGCCGACCGGGCTCTCCTCCAGGTACGACGACAGCGGCGGAAAAACATCTGGGCCAAGGGTATACCGAACTCTTCCTCTTGTTCCGGGAAGAGCGTGGGCTGATAACCCAGGGAACACTCAAAGGGCGAAAGACCTGTGGCAGAGCAGGGAAGGGTGTTGCGGATGTATTCAACCCACACTAGTTGCTGGCTCCAGGTGGTGGGGTTGGCAGAGACCAGGCAGTGCAGAGTCGTCTCCAGGTCTTGGTTAGCTCGCTCCGTCTGGCCGTTGGACTGAGGGTGGAAACCGGAGGACAGGCTGGACGACGAACCAATGAGTTTGCAGAATGCCTTCCAGAACTGGGACGAGAACCCCGGTCGGAGACCATGTCCATTGGGAGTCCATGGATCCGGAAGACGTGTTGCACCATGAGCTGGGCCGTCTCTTTGGCGGAGGGTAGCTTGGGGAGAGGAATGAAGTGGGTGGCTTTGGAAAACCGGTCCACAACTGTCAGGATGGCAGTGTTGCCATCAGATGGGGGAAGACCCATGACAAAGTCCAGGGATATGTGAGACCAGGGACGGTGAGGAACAGGCAGAGGTTGGAGGAGACCAGCCGGACCTTACCGAGGAGTCTTGTTCTGTGCACAGATTGTGGAGGTGGCGACGAACGCGGAGACGTCATGAACCATGGTAGGCCACCAAAGGCGTTGTCGCACAAAGGCCAGGGTCTGACGGGATCCCGGGTGGCAGGCAAGCCTGGAGGAGTGGGCCCACTCCAGGACTGAGGAGCGGACAGCGTCAGGAACAAACATCCGGTTATCTGGGCCCCCCCCCGGGGTTCGGCTGGGAACGCTCAGGATGAAACAAGATGGGAGCATTGGTGAAACGGTGTTTGAGTTCCCGGAACGCCCGGTCAGCAGCTGGGGACCATGTGAACGGAACCTTGGGAGAGGTGAGTGCAGACAGGGGGGATACCAGGGTGCTGTAACCCCGGATAAAGCGGCGATAAAAGTTGGCGAATCCCAGGAAACGTGGCAGCTGCACTCTGGACATAGGCTGGGGCCAATCCACTACTGCTCTCACCTTCTCGGGATCCATCTGTACACTCCCTGCAGCAATAATGTAGCCCAGGAAGGGGATGGTGGAGCGATGGAATTCACATTTCTCCGCTTTCACAAAAAGCTGGTTCTCCAGGAGGCGTTGGAGGACCTGTTGGACCGGGAGCACTTGTTCTTGGGTGGAGTGGGAGAAGACGAGGATGTCGCCGAGGTAGACGAAGGCGAACCGGTTCAACATGTTGCGGAGAACATCATTAACCAGGGCCTGGAACACAACCGGAGCATTGGTAAGGCCAAATGGCATGACCAGATACTCGTAGTGACTGCTGGCTGTGTTGAAGGCAGTCTTCCACTCGTCCCACTCCCATATCCGCACCAGGTGGTAGGCGTTCCTTAGGTCCAGCTTGGAGAACACGTTTGCCCCCTGGATCTGCTCGAAGGCCGAGGAGATGAGTGGTAGCGGGTAGCGTTTTTTCACTGTGATGTCGTTGAGGGCCCGGTAGTCGATGCGTGGGCGCAGGGTTTTGTCCTTGTTCTCCACAAAGAAGAACGCTGCGCCGGCAGGGGATGCAGAAGGGCGGATGAACCCGGCAGCTAGGGAGTCCTCAATGTAGGTCTCCATAGCCTTGGTCTCCGGACCCACAGCGAGTACAGTCGTCCCCGGGGTGGAGTGGTGCCTGGGAGAAGGTCGATTCCGTAGTCGTAGGGTTGGTGCGGCAGAAGAGAAGTGGCCCGGCCTTACTGAACACCTCCCGGAGGTCTTGGTACTTGGTGGAGAGGTCCGAGGCAACTTCCGAGCCCCCAGGAAGACATCCTGGGGCAGGCTAGGCAAAATGCTCAAAACCGGGAAAACTAGAAAACAGGAACTTGAAAAAGACAGAAGCAAGGTGAAAAACACTGGTAGGCTTGACGATATAAAACAAACTGGCAACAGACAAACAGAGAACACCGGTATAAATACACTGGGGATAAGGGGGAAGATGGGCGACACCTGGAGGGGGGTGGAGACAATCACAAAGACAGCTGACACAGATGCATGCCAGCAAAGCCACAAACAACACAACACTAAACAATATATGAATTGCTCTATAACGGTGACAAACGGTGCCCACAAACTGTTAAGCCCTACGTGAAGCTGTCCCAACAGCAGTCCCAACACCTTACCACTTCTACACCTGGCTATCAACGGAGCCTTGTCTGGCAACGAAACAGTTAATTCAGCTTAATGTACTGCCTTTTAAAAAAACATAGCTGATATGGCTGACTTGCTTAAACAAATGTGGTTTCTACTGATAATTGAGATGTACAAACTATGGCACAACTGGATGACGAGCGGATAAGAGGAAATCCGTAATTTCGATTAAGACATTAATGAGCGAGCTAGAACGGACGCAGTCAATGTAACTTTTTGTTCAGCACTTTTGAAATGAACATGGGCCATTCTTACAGTATTCTGTACACCAAGTCAGAACCGTAGCATAAATAAAGGGGGCATTTAAGCAGACAATGAAATCTCTTGCAATATTTGATGACAACATTTCTCTAAAACAGGCTATAGGCTACATGTGCACCACCAAGTCAGAACAGTAGGCTAAATTATGAGGGGAAAAGGGACCAAATTATTAGGGTGAGTAACTTTTTTAGCTACGGTATACATATCTCCCTATAGCATATTATATCATTTATGCAGCAGCATACATTACATTTTTGGAGTCACCTTGTTGTGCTGTGCTCATTTGAACAGGAAGGTGGCGCGGCAGTCCTTCGTGGGCAAATTTTGTCATCTAACTTTACCATCAAAGTCTGTCATTCTATAGATTTATGGTGCTTTCAAGAAACCTGGGAACTGAAAAAAACAAGGCCTAATCACGACGTCAGTGATCTTCAGGTCGGAGCTCTAGAAAGAGGCCCAAGTTCCCGACATGGAATTCCTGGTTGTATAACCATTCAAAACGTATTTTCCCAGTTGGAGCTCATTTTTTTTCAGAGTACCCTGTTGTCTTAAACTCACTGAAGTCTGAGATTTCCCAGTTACGAGTTTCCAGTTGTTTTGAACGCGGCAGAAGTCATGCTGGATTGACAGCATGGCCAATGTTGAATGTTTATCATTTTAAGCTTGGAAAAGAAACCCTTGAACCCAAACTTAGACCACACAACCACTCCACTGAATAGCAGGCTAGTGATTGCTTTGCAATGCTTGCAGTTAGCCACTGATTCCTTCCAAACCACTCATTGTTGAATATGCAATTTCCAACTCGTGTAATGTTTATTTCCAATGGCCGATGAGCACCAATATGTTTTATCTATAATTTCTCTTCATAATTTCTCTTCATATGACAAGGATTGAAAAGGATTTGCCAGTAGATTGTTGACTTGATTCATGACGATGACTTTTAGCGTGCTAGCTAAGATTTTGAAAGTATGATGTTGACATGATCAGTCCAATCAAAGCTACGGTACATATAACGTGATTTGATGTAATTTTATCTGTGGCCAATGACCTTAAGCCTTCCTGGATGGGCACTTCTAATGTAACTTTACGGCAGCTCCCCGTAGATTTTGAGGTGACGTAGTGTCCCCATGAGTGACAGAACACTGAGCCAATCACGGCGATATTAGAGAACATTAGCAACCCCTACGCTACGTATTTTCTGATGGCTACCCCACCACCACAGAAAGAACGGAGCTAGGCTGAAAGACATGCATTTTGGAGCTGCCTTACTCAAGAAAGCAAAAAAGAGACAGAGTTTGTCAGAGGCTATATTAACTCTTTTTTTTTTTTTTTTCATTGTTTGCAAACTGATATGTGGCACATATTAATGCCAAAATAACATGCAAAACAAGCACAAAGACGGGTCACCACTGCTGTTGGGTATGCATGGGTGTCCGAGCTGTGTGCTAGTAGATTTAACAGACAGCTCGGTACATTCAGCTTGTCAACACCTCTTACAAAAACAAGTAGTGATGAAGTTAATCTCTCCTCCACTTTGAAACATGAGAGATTGATATGCATATCATTGATGTTAGCTCCCCGTGTACATTTAAGGGCCAGCGGTGCTGCCCTGTTCTGAGCCAATTGTAATTTTCCTAAGTCCCTCTTTGTGGCACCTGACCACACTACTGAACAGTAGTCCAGGTGCGACAAAACTAGGGCCTGTACGACCTGCCTTGTTGATATTGTTGTTAAGAAGGCAGAGCAGATACTCAAAACGAAGGTCTGATTTCATTATTACTGAAACAGGACCCAAGTGGTAAATATAAAAATCCAGTCCATTTAAAAAAATGGAGGTCCCTTACACTTTTGGGTTGTGCTGCAATTTTTTTTTTTTGCAAAATGCATAGCGCATTGAATTAAAAAGGTTTTGTCGGATATTATTCATTCGAATCCAGACAGGTTTTTTACATGGACGATACATTGTAAATAATATCAGACAGGTACTGGAAACAATAGAACATTATGAACAATCTGGGAAACCAGGTCTGCTATTCATAGCTGACTTTGAAATGGCTTTTGATAAAGTATGACTGAAATGTACATATAAATGCCTGGAATATTTACATTTTGGAGAATCTCCTATACAATGCGTTAATGATTTGTAACCCTAGGTGTAAAATAGTAAATAATGGCTACTTCTCAGAAAACATTGAACTGTCAAGAGGAGTAAAACAAGATTGTCCACAATCAGCATATCTATTTATTATGGCCATCAAAATGTTAGCTATTAAAATCAGATCCAACGATCATATCAAGGGGCTAGAAATCCAGGGCTTAAAAAAAGGTGTCATTGTACACTGATGATTCCTGTTTTCTGGATCACAAAAAAATACAACTTGGTAAACTGTGTAGTTTACCAATAAAATGGTCTGATGGTGAAGTGGACATGCTCGGTATTCATATCCCGAAATAAATAAATGATCTCACTACAATACATTTTAATAGAAAGTTAGCAAAAATAGATACGATTTTGCTACCATGGAAAGGAAAGTACATGTTTATTTGTGGAAGAATCTCCTGATTAACTTTACCTATTTGCCTTTTCTACACCTAGCGACATGTTTTTTTAAATTATTTAATTAAAAGGACCTATTTATATAATGAATATGAATTCGGAGGGCAGAAATGATTAAATATTAAAGCATTAGACCTCTCAATAAAGGCTTCAGTCATACAAAAGTCATACTTAAATCAAAACTGGTTCTCTAGCAGATTAGTAAGAATGTCTCACCCCATGTTCAATAATGGCCTTTTTCAGTTTATTCAGATTACAACCTCTCACTCGGTTATTTGGAAATGAAACATTCTACAAAATATCGCTATTTTAAAAAACAAGCCATAGAAAGTTGGTTGCAATTTCAGTTTAATCGACCAGAAGATTGTACACCTACACAAGGCTGGAATGGGCTACAAGACCATCGGCAAGCAGCTTGGTGAGAAGGTGACAACAGTTGGTGCGATTATTCGCAAATGGAAGAAACACAAAAGAACTGTCAATCTCCCTCGGCCTGGGGCTCCATGCAAGATCTCACCTCGTGGAGTTGCAATGATCATTAGAACGGTGAGGAATCAGCCCAGAACTACACAGGAGGATCTTGTCAATGATCTCAAGGCAGCTGGGACCATAGTCACCAAGAAAACAATTGGTAACACACTACGCCGTGAAGGACTGAAATCCTGCAGCGCCCCCAAGGTCCCCCTGCTCAAGAAAGCACATATACAGGGCCGTCTGAAGTGTGCCAATGAACATCTGAATGATTCAGAGGAGAACTGGATGAAAGTGTTGTGGTCAGATGAGACCAAAATCGAGCTCTTTGGCATCAACTCAACTCGCCGTGTTTGGAGGAGAGAAATTCTGCCTATGACCCCAAGAACACCATCCCCACCTTCAAACATGGAGGTGGAAACATTATGCTTTGGGGGTGTTTTTCTGCTAAGGGGACAGGACAACTTCACCGCATCAAAGGGACGATGGACGGGGCCATGTACCGTCAAATCTTGGGTGAAAACCTCCTTCCCTCAGCCAGGGCATTGAAAATGGGTCGTGGATGGGTATTCCAGCATGACAATGACCCAAAACACACGGCCAAGTTAACAAAGGAGTGGCTCAAGAAGAAGCACATTATGGTCCTGGAGTGGCCTAGCCAGTCTCCAGACCTTAATCCCATAGAAAATCTGTGGAGGGAGCTGAAGGTTCGAGTTGCCAAACGTCAGCCTCGAAACCATAATGACTTGGATAAGATCTGCAAAGAGGAGTGGGACAAAATCCCTCCTGAGATGTGTGCAAACCTGGTGGCCAACTACAAGAAACGTCTGACCTCTGTGATTGCCAACAAGGGTTTTGCCACCAAGTACTAAGTCATGTTTTGCAGAGATGTCAAATACTTATTTCCCTCAATAAAATGCAAATCAATTTATAAAATGTTTGACATGCGTTTTTCTGGATTTTGTTGTTGTTATTCTGTCTCTCACTGTTCAAATAAACCTACCATTAAAATTATAGACTGATCATGTCTTTTTCAGTGGGCAAACGTACAAAATCAGCAGGGGATCAAATACTTTTTTCCCTCACTGTATAGCTTGTTTTTGGTCGCAGGTTCAGGAAGGGTGAAGAATTGCAACATTTACCTGGAGATAACTGTGCTGGGTGATTTAAAAATCCTAGTCAATCAATCAATAATAAATAATACTCTTAGCAATTTTTTTTATCTTTAATATACAATCATTAGAAACTATGAGAATAGAAATGTTCAGAACTTTTGTGAAACAGCACAGTTGGAAAATATATGGCAAATAGAAATCAAAACTGGATGGGAGGGGTTGAGGGTAGCTGAAGGATGGGACTAAAAACAATCAAAAGTTAACTATTGTAAAATATACTGTGTCTGTGAAATGTAAATAGTATGTACGAGCTGGAACTGGAAGCCTATGTGTTGTTGTTTACTCCTATTAGGGGACGGGTGGTAGGGTTAGGGGAAAATAATAAAGGAAAAAAATATATACAGTGCATTCGGAAAGTATTCAAACCCCTTGACTAAAAACAGAAATTTCACATTTACATAAGTATTCAGACCCTTTACGCAGTACTTTGTTGAAGCACCTTTGGCAGCAATAACTCGAGTCTACTTGGGTGTGACGGTACATGCTTGGCACACCTGTATTTGGGGAGTTTCTCCCATTCTTCTCTGCAGATCCTCTGAAGCTCTGTCAGGATGGATGGGGAGTGTTGCTGCACAACTATCTTCAGGTCCTTTCAGAGATGTTCAATCGGGTTCAAGTCCGGGCTCTGGCTGGGATACTCAAAGATATTCAGAGACTTGTAACAAAGCCACTCCTGAGTTATCTTGGCTGTGTGCTTAGGATCGTTGTCCTGTTGGAAGGTGAACCTTTGCCCCAGTCTGAGGTCCTGAGTGCTCTGGAGCAGGTTTTCATCAAGGATCTCTCTGTACTTTGCTCCGTTCATCTTTGCCTCGATCGTGACTAGTCTCCCAGTCCCTGCTGCTGAAAAACAACCCCACAGCATGATGCTGCCATTACCATGCTTCACCGTAGGGATGGTGCCAGATTTCTTCCAGAAGTGACGCTTGGCATTCAGGCCAAAGAGTTCAATCTTGGTTTCATCAAACCAGAGAATCTTGTTTCACATGGTCTGAGAGTCCTTTAGGTGCCTTTTGGCTAACTCCAAGCGGGCTGTCATGTGCCTTTTATTGAGGAGTGGCTTCCGTCTTGCCACTCTACCATAAAGGCCTGATTGGTGAAGTGCTGCAGAGATGGTTGTCCTTCTGGAAGGTTCTCCCATCTCCACAGAGGAACTCTAGAGCTCTGTCAGAGTGACCATTGGGTTCTTGGTCACCTCCCTGACCAAGGCCCTTCTCCCCCGATTGCTCAGTTTGGCCGGGAGGCCAGCTCTAGGAAGACTCTTGTTTATTCAAAACTTCTTCCGTTTAAGAATGATGGAGGCCACTGTGTTATTGGGGTCCTTCAATGCTACAGAAATGTGTTGGTACCAATCCCCAGATCTGTGTCTTGACACAATCCTGTCTCGGAGCTCTACGGACAATTCCTTCGACCTCATGGCTTGGTTTTTGCTCTGATATGTACTGTCAACTGTGGGACCTTACAATGCCTTGCAAAAGCATTAATCCCCCTCTGCGTTTTTCCTCTTTTGTTGCATTACAACGTGTAATTTAAATTGATTACAATTTGGAATTCATATAATGGACATACACAAAATAGTCCAAATTGGTGAAGTGAAATGAAAAACAAACAAACAAACAAAAAGATATTCTAAATAAATAACTGTAAAGTGGTGCATGCATATTAATTCACCCCCTTTGCTATGAAGCCCCTAAATAAGATCTGGTACAACCAATTACCTTCAGAAGTCACATAATTAGTTCAATAAAGTCCACTTGTGTGCAATCTAAGTGTCACATGATCTGTCACATGATCTCAGTATATATACACCTGTTCTGAAAGGCCCCAGAGTCTGCAACACCACTAAGCAAGGCACACCACCAAGCAAGCGGCACCATGAAGACCAAGGAGCTCTCCAAACAGGTCAGGGACAAAGTTGTGGAGAAGTACAGATCAGGGTTGGGTTATAAAAAAATATCAGAAAATTTGAACATCCCACGGAGCACCATTGAACCCATTATTTAAAAAATGGATAGAATATGGCACCACAACAAACCTGCCAAGAAAGGGCCGCTTACCAAAACTCACGGACCAGGCAAGGAGGGCATTAATCAGAGAGGCAACAAAGAGACCAAAGATAACCCTGAAGGAGCTGAAAAGCTCCACAGCGGAGATTGGAGTATCTGTCCATAGGACCACTTTAAGCCATACACTCCACAGAGCTGGGCTTTACGGAAGAGTGGCCAGAAAAAAAGCCATTGCTTCAAGAAAAATATAAGCAAACACATTTGGTGTTTGCCAAAAGGCATGTGGGAGACTCCCCAAACATATGGAAGACGGTACTCTGGTCAGATTAGACTAAAACTGAGCTTTTTGGCCATCAAGGAAAATGCTATGTTATTCCTTAAGGAATACCTGGGATAGGATAAAGTAATCCTTCTACCCCCCCTTACCCCACCCCACCACACACCCCTAAAAAATAAAAATAATAACAATAATAATTGTAAAGTGGTTATCCCACTGGCTATAAGGTGAATGCACCAATTTGTAAGTCGCTCTGGATAAGAGCGTCTGCTAAATGACGTAAATGTAAATGTCTATGTCTGGCGCAAACCCAACATCTCTTATCACCCCGAGAACACCACCATCCCCACAGTGAAGCATGGTGGTGGCAGTATCATGCTGTGGGGATGTTTTTCATCGGCAGGGACTGGGAAACTGGTCAGAATTGAAGGAATGATGGATGGCGCTAAATACAGGGAAATTCTTGAGGGAAACCTGTTTCAGTCTTCCAGAGATTTGAGACTGGGACAGAGGTTCACCTTCCAGCAGGACAATGAGCCTAAGCATAATGCTAAAGCAACACTTGAGTGGTTTAAGGGGAAACATTTAAATGTCTTGGAATGGCCTAGTCAAAGCCCAGACCGCAATCCAATTGAGAATCTGTGGTATGACTTAAAGATTGCTGTACACCAGCGGAAACCTTCCAACTTGAAGGAGCTGGAGCAGTTTTCTCTTGAAGAATGGGCAATAATCCCAGTGGCTAGATGTGCCAAGCTTATAGAGACATACCCCAAGATACTTGCAGCTGTAATTGCTGCAAAAGGTGGCTCTACAATGTATTGACTTTCGGGGGGATGAATAGTTATGGACGCTGAAGTTATCTGTTTTTTTGTCTTATTTCTTGTTTGTTTCACAAAAAATAATATTTAGCATATTCAAAATGGTAGGCATGTTGTGTAAATCAAATGATAAAAAACCCCAAAGAATCAATTTTAATTTCAGGTTGTAAGGCAACAAAATAGGAAAAATACCAAGTGGGGTGAATACTTTTGCAAGCCACTGTATATAAACAGGTGTGTGCCTTTCCAAATCATGTCCAATGAATTGAATTGACCACAGGTGGACTCCAATCAAGTTGTACAAACATCTCAAGGAAATTAGCTTTAAAACGGTACAATTTTCCGTCTAGTGTTTGTGCAAGGGGGCAATGAAATGAAGTTTTCTTTAAAAGGTGGCAGCCCTGTGAATATTTGACAATTTACTGAGTTACCACAAGTCAGCACAAGTCATCACAAAGACAACAGGAGCACTGCCTCTGCTATTACAGCACCATATCAACTTAAACATTTACATAATCAAATCAACAAGGCTATACAGTGGGGGGAAAAAGTATTTAGTCAGCCACCAATTGTGCAAGTTCTCCCACTTAAAAAGATGAGAGAGGCCTGTAATTTTCATCATTGGTACACGTCAACTATGACAGACAAATTGAGAAAAAAATAATCAGAAAATCACATGGTAGGATTTTTAATGAATTTATTTGCAAATTATGGTGGAAAATAAGTATTTGGTCACCTACAAACAAGCAAGATTTCTGGCTCTCACAGACCTGTAACTTCTTCTTTAAGAGGCTCCTCTGTCCTCCACTCGTTACCTGTGTTAATGGCACCTGTTTGAACTTGTTATCAGTATAAAAGACACCTGTCCACAACCTCAAACAGTCACACTCCAAACTCCACTATGGCCAAGACCAAAGAGCTGTCAAAGGACACCAGAAACAAAATTGTAGACCTGCACCAGGCTGGGAAGACTGAATCTGCAATAGGTAAGCAGCTTGGTTTGAAGAAATCAACTGTGGGAGCAATTATTAGGAAATGGAAGACATACAAGACCACTGATAATCTCCCTCGATCGGGGGCTCCACGCAAGATCTCACCCCGTGGGGTCAAATGATCACAAGAACGGTGAGCAAAAATCCCAGAACCACACAGGGGGACCTAGTGAATGACCTGCAGAGAGCTGGGACCAAAGTAACAAAGCCTACCATCAGTAACACACTACGCCGCCAGGGACTCAAATCCTGCAGTGCCAGACGTGTCCCCCTGCTTAAGCCAGTACATGTCCAGGCCCGTCTGAAGTTTGCTAGAGTGCATTTGGATGATCCAGAAGAGGATTGGGAGAATGTCATATGGTCAGATGAAACCAAAATATTACTTTTTGGTAAAAACTCAACTCGTCGTGTTTGGAGGACAAAGAATGCTGAGTTGCATCCAAAGAACACCATACCTACTGTGAAGCATGGGGGTGGAAACATCATGCTTTGGGGCTGTTTTTCTGCAAAGGGACCAGGACGACTGATCCGTGTAAAGGAAAGAATGAATGGGGCCATGTATCGTGAGATTTTGAGTGAAAACCTCCTTCCATCAGCAAGGGCATTGAAGATGAAACGTCGCTGGGTCTTTCAGCATGACAATGATCCCAAACACACCGCCCGGGCAACAAAGGAGTGGCTTCGTAAGAAGCATTTCAAGGTCCTGGAGTGGCCTAGCCAGTCTCCAGATCTCAACCCCATAGAAAATCTTTGGAGGGAGTTGAAAGTCCGTGTTGCCCAGCGACAGCCCAAAACATCACTGCTCTAGAGGAGATCTGCATGGAGGAATGGGCCAAAATACCAGCAACAGTGTGTGAAAACCTTGTGAAGACTTACAGAAAACGTTTGACCTGTGTCATTGCCAACAAAGGGTATATAACAAAGTATTGAGAAACGTGTGTTATTGACCAAATACTTATTTTCCACCATAATTTGCAAATAAATTCATAAAAAATCCTACAATGTGATTTTCTGGATATTTTTTCTCATTTTGTCTATCATAGTTTATGTGTACCTATGATGAAAAGTACAGGCCTCTCTCATCTTTTTAAGTAGGAGAACTTGCACAATTGGTGGCTGACTAAATACTTTTTTTCCCCACTGTATGTATGCAAATACATTTCGGTATGCATGCACTACATTAGAATTATCCAGAGAATTTGGATAGTTACATGCGTAAGTACCAAAATCATTTCAGATGTGGGTTAAATTATACCAAAAAGAAAAACCTGCCTGGAGCTGTTTGATATGGTGAGCAAATAGCAGATCTGAAAGCTCCCATTTTTTTCTCTCTTTCTCTTTTTAGCGTCGCCTCAAATGCAAAGGTAGGAAATAATTTCATCAGCTTGGCTCAGAGACACATTACAGGAATAAATACACCTCATTCGTCTCAATACAGAAAACTTTAAACATTTCAAGGATTCGTTGGAAAGAAAAAAGGACGGTCGCTTAATCCATCCATATCAGATGCTGCATTATTTAAAATGAAACAGTGATTAATCCTTTCCATTAAATGCTCTTTTAGAGTCCCAGATATGAATGAATAAATGTTCTGTCTGAGAATGGTCCTGTCATTTGGGGTTTCGAAGTGTATTCATATTACAAACATCTGTCGAAACTCCTTCTTTTGATCTTTCAATGACATATCTTTAAGTAAATCCTCCCATTTTTTATATATACAGTATGAACGGAGATGAACACTAAAGTATTCAGTAATAGTACGAATATGCAACTTGTTTTAAGATCAGATCACTTGAGTTTGCAACGTTCAAGCATAACTGTAGGCTTGTGTAAAGACAGATTACTAGGTTGTTGTAAAGTATCATCTAGCTGCCACGTGTTGGGTGTTACTTCTGAACAGCATGCAACAATTTGGCACATTGTCTGGTAGTCAAAGTCGGCTAGTGAGACCTACCCTCCCTTGATTGATTAAGCAGGAGTGACTTTTCCAGTGATTTGCATTAAATTAAATCTTCTCAAATGTGGTCGCACTCGCACCCTCAACTATCAAATCGCTCAATGTCTCCTAGTGGCAACTTCTACCATAAAAAATGACTGATTTCTTGAAGTTTTGTCAAAGTAGTATTCAGTCTCAATTTATGTTAAAACATTTGAATGTGCAGCTCATATAAGTTGTAGTGTTTAGTGTGTGTCTCTCTCTTTCTGTGTGTGTGTGTGTTTGCATGTGTGTGGTGCCCTGTTGGCCCTGGGAGATTTCCACTGCAGTCGAGTGCACTGCATCCTGGTGTTTGGGATCTTATGAGCTCAGAGGACTGGATAACCACTGGCTGAGGCCACAGTGGCAGCGGATTATTCTCATATTCACCCCCCAAAACAGACACCACTCTCAGGGATAACCACTCCACAGATTGAACAATTACAGGTCTTGACATTTATGGCCAGACAGCCACTCCAGTCACTTCCACCCTCCAGCACAACACCAAAAAATATCAGTTACATATCTATGGCTTTAGATAGATTACATATTCCTTTTGGGTGTATTTTCTTGGTGCTCTATGACTGGTAAGTAGACCAGTGGAAAATAGTTTCCTTAGTCTTGAAGGTGTGCTCCGACTTATCGTGTTAAAGGGTCTGTGAGGCATGCCTCTTTGGGATCTTTCACATCATCATTCTATATGAAGCTTAACACAAGTTCAGATGGTCACCAACTTTCGGTCTGAAAATATGTCAGCTTCCCGAGTGTTGGAGAGTAGTTAGAAGGCACTTAACCAACATGAGAAGAGCTGCAACCAGAAGTCAAAATCACATTTAGAAGGAATATGTGCAACTCCTAATTGTGAGTGAGATAGCCATCCCTATTCCATCTAAATGCTTCTGAATTGTTTCCACTTTATGGCCAAACAAAAATTATTCCTTTCGCAAAATGCGTTGTGGTTTAAAGGAACGATCTAAATGCTTTCCCTGGATTATGCATCAGCTTTTTTTTTTCGAGCTCATGGGGGAGAAGAGAGTGGCTCATTCGTCACAGCATCAGGCCCCAGCGAGGGCATAGGCACAGGGGCAGACACTTTCATTCGAGAGTTCATGAGGATAATGCACTTTACTATTTGTCCAAATCATGCTTTTAGCCACCCCAAAAATAGGATGTTTTGAGTGAGGTGAGAATGTAGAATGTGCTTTTTTAAATCTTTAAAAATATATATATATATTTCTGTGCACCCCAGGAAGAGTAGCTGCTGCTTCAACAACAGCTAATGGGGAATTAGCTGTTGTTGAAGCAGCAGCTACTCTTCCTGGGGTGCACAGAAAACATAAAATATGAAATAATACAGAGCATCAATAGACAAGAACAGCTCAAGGACAGAACTACACCAATTTAAAATAAGAACAATAGAACAACAAAAGGTCCTACGGACAGTGTTTCCCCTTCTTTTTACAGACATTCCCTGTAATAGATTAAATATGTTTTTTTTTTTTATTTGCATATTTATCCAGATATCAGCTCCATCTATTAATGGACAATCACTGTATTTATACAGTCTTTTCTGTAATTTTTTGAAGGAACTGTCTGTAAAATAATGGAAATTGTACAAGTAATTTATTTTCCAGTACATTTTCCAATTTTATACGGAAATGTCATTTTTAAAAATAGTGCCGTGTATATACAAAGTTCCTTTTTATTGATTTTTTTCTCCATAATTCTATGTGAAATATCTTGAAAAATTACAAATGTACTTAAATTAACAGAAACTATTTTTTTAAAGACATTGTTATATTACCATTCAGAATTAGTTTTAAAAAAATACTAGTTATTAATTTGTGTGCAAAATCACAAACAATACATTCCTCAATACAACAAATAAATTCAGTATTATAAACAGTTAATGTACAAAAAGTACACGTTGATGTTGTCTTTTTTGGCGAAAGAGAGAACAATTAATGAAAGTATTTTCAAATTCATAGTGTAACTGTTAGCTGTCCACACAGACACACACACTAGTGCGGACCCCACATCAGTATCACCAGTAGTACATTTACCGTTAATTCCCATAATTTGTAATCTACAATGTTTGTTTACAAACATTTCTGTTAATGCATTCAAAATATTATTATTACAGTCTTTTACAGTTCTCATTGTCAGAGTGGACATGTTGTTTGCAGAGCGCACAACCTAGGCTACACTTGTGAGAAACAAGTTTTGGTTTATTTCATTCCATTTATGAGTTGTCAATTTATTAATTGTGTTTTGTTTGGAGAGCTCCTGTCAATGTTGAGTAAGGACGCGCTACATGGCCTGCGCGCAAATGTAGGCTTATAAATGTCCCATTTGGGGATCTGATTGTATTTCAGATTTTCTTAACTAATGAGCTGTGGAGCTTCTCAAAGTATTTTTTTCTTCACCTCAAACAGAAAGTAAACACATTCAGTTTTTACATCCATTGAGAATGACAATAGTTTCTCAAAGTAGCCTATTTGAAAAATCTTTCCAGCTCTCTCACATTCGATAACCACTCAGTGTGAAAGTGAAAAAAAATGTCATGCTCTGATCTGGTGGAAACGTCATAAAATAGGCCTTCCTGATTACTTCTTATCCCTTGCACAAATAGCCTACAGCTGTGTCTGTCCGGAGCTCACTGGCACAGGAAACTGAGGGTCCAGAATATTTTCTACAATGTTGCAAGTTGTTAGCACAAGCCTCCTGCTGGACCAAGTTGATAGTTGACACAATGTTTCAAGTTCCTTGCAGACAGGCCATGCATAGCCAATGTGACGTATTTTTATCAATATATTTTCTACCTGCAGGCTGCAATGTTTTTATTTGTTGGCTTTCTGTAGGCAATTTTTACGTAGTTGGTAATGACAATAGAAATTACCTTTAGATTTGTATAATTTTCATTTAGATTTAGATATACATTTGTATTAATCACATGACAATGATTTTGAGATACGAAGACTTTATTATAAAATAAATTAAACTGTTCCACGAAAATGTGTCACACCCTGGCTCTAGGGACTCTTTTAAGTTGAGCCAGGGTGTGTAGAGTTTATGTTTTGTGCTCGTTGTGTAGTCTAGTTTTTGTATATCTATGTTGGCCAGAGTGGTTCTCAATCAGAGGCAACGAGTATCAGCTGTTGCTGGTTGTCTCTGATTGGGAACCATATTTAGTCAGGTGGTTTTCCCACAGTGTTTGTGGGATCTTGTTCCGTGTTGGTTTGTGTTTTGCACCTGTGGACGTCACGTATCAATTTGTTGTTTTGTTCGTGTATCATTTAATAAATAAGTATGTTCACCTTCCACCTTGGTCCTCTATATCCGACGAACGTGACAAAATGTGCAAATGAAAATCATAACTGGCATGCAGATTGGTGGAATGATAAGATACAGTTGAAGTCGGAAGTTTACATACACCTTATCCAAATACATTTAAACTCAGTTTTTCACAATTCCTGACATTTAATCCTAGTAATAAATTCCCTGTCTTATGTCAGTTAGGATCACCACTTTATTTTAAGAATGTGAAATGTCAGAATAATAGTAGAGAGAATGATTTATTTCAGCTTTTATTTCTTTCATCACATTCCCAGTGGGTCAAAAGTTTACATACACTCAATTAGTATTTGGTAGCATTGCCTTTAAATTGTTTAACTTGGGTCAAACGTTTCGGGTAGCCTTCCACAAGCTTCCCACAATAAGTTGGGTGAATTATGGCCCATTCCTCCTGACAGAGCTGGTGTAACTGAGTCGGGTTTGTAGGCCTCCTTGCTCGCACACGCTTTTTCAGTTCTGCCCACAAATTTTCTATAGGATTGAGGTCAGGGCTTTGTGATGGCCACTCCAATACCTTGACTTTGTTGTCCTTAAGCCATTTTGCCACAACTTTGGAAGTATGCTTGGGGTCATTGTCCATTTGGAAGACCCATTTGCAACTAAGCTTTAACTTCCTGACTGATGTCTTGAGATGTTGCTTCAATATATCTACATAATTTCCCTTCCTCATGATGCCATCTATTTTGTGAAGTGCAGCAGTCCCTCCTGCAGCAAAGGACCCCAACAACATGATGCTGCCACTCCCGTGCTTCACGGTTGGGATGGTGTTCTTCGGCTTGCAAGCTCTCCCTCCTTTTCCTCCAAACATAACAATGGTCATTATGGACAAACAGTTCTATTTTTGTTTCATCAGACCAGAGGACATTTCTCCAAAAAGTACGATCTTTGTCCCCATGTGAAGTTGCAAACTGTAGTCTGGCTTTTTTATGGCGGTTTTGGAGCAGTGGCTTCTTCCTTGCTGAGCGGCCTTTCAGGTTATGATGATATAGGACTCATTTTACTGTGGATATAGATACTTTTGTACCTGTTTCCTCCAGCATCTTCACAATGTCCTTTGCTGTTGTTCTGGGATTGATTTGCACTTTTCGCACCAAAGTACGTTCATCTCTAGCAGACAGAACGTGTCTCCTTCCTGAGCGGTATGACGGCTGCGTGGACCCATGGTGTTTATACTTGCGTACTATTGTTTGTACAGATGAACGTGGTACCTTCAGGCATTTGGAAATTGCTCCCAAGGATGAACTAGACTTGTGGAATCTACAAATTTGTTTTCTGAGGTCTTGGTTGATTTCTTTTGATTTTCCTATGATGTCAAGCAAAGAGGCACTGAGTTTGAAGGAGGCCTTGCAATACATCTACAGGTACACCTCCAATTGACTCAAATTATGTCAATTAGCCTATCAGAAGCTTCTAAAGCCATGATATCATTTTCTGGAATGTTCCAAGCTGTTTAAAGGCACAGTCAACTTAGTGTATGTAAACTTCTGACCCACTGGAATTATGATACAGTGAATTATAAATGAAATAATCTGTCTATAAAAAATTGTTGGAAAAATTACTTGTGTCATGCACATAGTAGATGTCCTAACCGACTTGCCAAAACTATAGTTTGTTAACAAGAAAATTGTGGAGTGGTTGAAAAACGAGTTTTAATGACTCCAACCTAAGTGTATGTAAACCTCCGACTTCAACTGTACATTGGCACCCCAAATGGAAAAAGGTTGCCGACCCCTTGTGTAGCCTATTACCGGCAACTTCGGGAGGTAATGGCAGAATCTGCGAAGGCCAGCAGCAGCGGGAGGAGGAGGTTCGGGAACAGGTTTTTCTCTTCTGGTTAGGCCAGAAAACATTCTGGGAACCTTTAAAGAACAGCCAAAATGTGTTCTGGGAACATTCTTGCAACATCAAGTCAATTATACAAACATTTGATAATT
This sequence comes from Coregonus clupeaformis, assembly GCF_020615455.1. Lineage (NCBI taxonomy): Eukaryota > Metazoa > Chordata > Actinopteri > Salmoniformes > Salmonidae > Coregonus > Coregonus clupeaformis. The sequence goes on along the minus strand of NW_025533746.1, from coordinate 57,962 downwards.
ATCAGCACAACTCCACAGTTTTGTGTTCTGGGAACAGTACCAATCTTGGTTTGCTGGGAGGTTGGAAGAAGAACAGACAGGGGAAGGAGATGGAAGGGGAAAAACAGATTGAGGGAGGAGAGTGAGATTGAAATAATACATGAATCTCTATTCTTAAGACTCAATGCAGTACTTTCTACTGTCAGCACACTACAGCATGTTCCTTCTTACCTGCATGGTCTTCACAAAGCACATGGCATCAGCAGAATGCTATTCTGCATGTGTCAATGCATAAAAAAAGATTGTTTTTGTGAAGAAGAACATGTCGTTTGAGTTAGTAATGGAGTGCTTTGAAAATAAATGCTCACCTTTCAATGCTTCCAAGGATTTTCAAAGTCTTTAAATTCAGACAGGAACTTAAGCAGTTTGGGAGGATTGTGATGCTGTTTTTTCCGCTTCATCTCAGCCTTTGACCCGAGTTCTGGATTGATCCCAGGAGATTTCTAGAAGAAAAGAACAGGTAAAATAAGCATTACAAAAAGGGTTACACATGTAGGTTGTGATTTCTTCTATCCATACCTCACGCCACACCAATATATGAAATACTATGGGCAGCACAAGCCGAACACTGGTTGTACTGGATCTTGAGCTGTGACTGGATAAAGGCTAACATTATCCACTGTTATCAAGACAAAAAAGGTTCTATAGACATAGTAACTAGAAATCCTTAACCAACATCTGCTACTATCTCTGTATGAACTCTAGGGTGAACAATGCCTCCTTCGGGCATTTTATGTTCAAGACATATCAGTCAGAACATGTAGCTCAGGGCTACCAAGGGGCAGTTTATGTGGTCATTGAATATTATCTGGTCAGCTGACATTTTGAATCGGCCCTCACATGAAACAAGAATTGAAGACAAAAGATCACAACATAAGATGTCACAAAAGCAGATCATGCTCAATTTGGTCATTGACCAGGGCCTGTAATCATAACATCTCAGCATAGGACCACTAATATGAGGGCCTGCAATCACAATGCATCTCATAGCAGGAACACTAATACAGTTATATACTGTACAGTGCCCTCTGTAATATTTGGGACAGTGAAGCATTTTTCTTGTTTTGGCTCTATACTCCAAAAGTTTGGATTTGAAATCAAACAATGACTAGGAGGTTAAAGTGCAGAATGTCGGCTTTAATTTGAAGATACTTTCATCCATATCAGCTGAACCATTTAGAAATTACATCACTTTTTGTACATAGTCCCCCCATTTTAGGGGACCAAAAGAATTGGGACAAATTCACATACAGTGCCTTCAGAAAGTATTCATACCCCTTGACTTATTCCACATTTTGTTGTCTTACAGCCTGAATTCAAAATTGATTAAATATATGTTTTTTCCTCACCTATCTACACAAAATTCCCCATAATGACAAAGTGAAAATATGTTTTTAGAAATTTTTTCAAATTTATGAAAATGAAATACCGAAATATCTAATTTACATAACTATTCGCATCTCTGAGTCAAAACTTTGTAGAAGCACCTTTGGCAGCGATTACAGCTGTGAGTCTTTATGGGTAAGTCTCTAAGAGCATTCCACACCTGGATTGTAAAACATTTGCCCATTATTCCTATTCAAAATTCTTCAAGCTCTGTCAAGTTGTTTGATGATAATTGCTACACAGCCATTTTCAAGTCTTGCCATAGGTTTTCAAGCCAATTCAAGTAAAAACTTTAACTTGGCCACTCAGGAACATTCACTGTCTTCTTGGTAAGCATCTCCAGTGTAGATTTGACCTTGTGTTTTAGGTTATTGTCCTGCTGAAAGATTAATTCATCTCCCTGTGGAAAGCAGACTAAACCAGGTTTTCTTCTAGGATTTTGCCTGTGCTTAGCTCCATTCTGTTTCTTTTTTATCCTGGAAAACTCCCCAGTCCTTAATGATTATAAGCATACCCATAACACGATGCAGCTACCACCATGCTTGAAAATATGGAGTGGTACTCAGTAATGTGTTTTATTGGATTTGCCCCAAACATAACACTTTGTATTCAGGACAAAAAGTTAATTGCTTTGCCACATTTTTTGCAATAATACTTAGTGCCTTGTTGTAACAGGATGCATGTTTTGTAATATTTTTTTATCCTGTACAGGCTTCCTTCTTTTCACTCTTTCAATTAGCTTAGTATTGTGGAGTAACTACAATGTTGTTGAACCATCCTCAGTTTTCTCCTGTCAGCCATTAAACTATGAGTGGTTTCCTTCCTCTCCAGCAACTGAGTTAGGAAGGACGCCTGTATCTTTGTAGTGACTGGGTGTATTGATACACAAAGTGTAATTAATAACTTCGCCATGCCCATCTCCCAATAGGTGCCCTTCTTTGGTTGAATCTGTGTTTGAAATTCACCGCTCGACTGAGGGACCTTACAGATAATTGTATGTGTGGGGTACAGAGATGAGGTAGTCATTAGAAAATCATGTTAAACACTATTATTGTACACAGAGTCCATGCAACTTATTATGTGACTTGTTAAGCACATTTTTACTCCTGAACTTATTTAGGCTTGCCATAACAAAGAGGTTGAATACTTATTGACTCAAAACATTTCAGCTTTTCAGTTTTAATTAATTTGTTTAAATTAATTTTAAAAAAACATAATTCCACAAAATCTCAATTGAATCCATTAGAGATTCAGGCAGTAACACAAAAAATAATGTCTAAAGTCAAGGGGTGTGAATACTTTCTGAAGGCACTGTATATGCTAAAGTAGACAAACAGAGTGAGAAACAGAATAAGGAAATATGTGTTCCTTTACTTACTAGAACCCAAAGCCCATCACCCCTAACAGACAGCCATGCCTAAACCATTTTACACTCCTAATCTCCTAATAAGATTAGAAAGAGTGTAAATGTGTTAATACATTACCACAGATAATTAAATGTCTTGTCACATACAGACTACGCCTTAAATATGCCCGAAATCGACAATATCTAATATTTGGGAGAATTCTCGCAAAACATGCTTATTGGATTTCAAAGAGTGTTAAATTAAAAGGCATATAAAATGCAATTTCAACCTTTAAATCCTGCAATTCACACTTCAGTAGAAGTGTAGAAGGAAAGATAATGCACTTTGAAAAGCTAACATCCATTACAATGTACAGTGCCCTATTTAGACCCCTTGACTGTTTTTTACATTTTCTTACATTACACCCTTATTCTAAAATGGATTAAAGAAATACAAATCCTCAGCAATCTACACACAAAACAAAAACAGGTTTTTAGAAATTTTAGCAAATGTATTAAAAATAAAAAACAGAAATACCTTATTTACATAAGTATTCAGACCCTTTGCTATGAGATTTGACATTGAGCTCAGGTGAATCCTATTTCCATTGATCATCCTTGAGATGTTTCTACAACTTGATTGGAGTCCACTTGTGGTAAATTCAATTGATTGGACATGATTTGGAAAGCCTGTCTATGTAAGCTCCCACAGTTGACAGTGCATGTCAAAGCAAAAACCAACCCATGAGGTCGAAGGAATTGTCCGTAGAGCTCCGAGACAGGATTGTGTCGAGGCAAAGATCTGGGGAAGAGTACCAAAACGTTTCTGCAGCATTGAAGGTCTCCAAGAACACAGTGGCCTCCACCATTCTTAAATGGAAGAAGTTTGGAACCACCAAGACTCTTTATAGAGCTGGCCGCCTGGCCAAACTGAGCAATCGGGGGAGAAGGGCATTGGTCAGGGAGGTGACCAAGAACCCGATGGTCACTCTGACAGAGCTCTAGAGTTCCTCTGTGGAGATGGGAGAACCTTCCAGAAGGACAACCATCTCTGCAGCACTCCACCAATCAGGCCTTTATGGTAGAGTGGCCAGACGGAAGCCAATTCTCAGTAAAAGGAACATGACAGCCCATTTGGAATTTGCCAAAAGTCACCTAAAGACTCTCAGACCATGAGAAACATGGTTCTCTGGTCTGATGAAACCAAGATTTAACTCTTTGGCCTGAATGCCAAGTGTCACGTCTGGAGGAAACCTGGCATCATCCCTACGGTGAAGCATAGTGGTGGCAGCATCATGCTGTGGGGATGTTTTTCAGCGGCATGGACTGGGCGACTAGTCAGGATCGAGGCAAAGATGAACGGAGCAAAGTACAGAGAGATCGTTGATGAAAACCTTCTCCAGAGCGCTCAGGACCTCAGACTGGGGCGAAGGTTCACCTTCCAACAGGACATCGACCCTAAGCACACAGCCAAGACAACGCAGAAGTGGTTTCGGGACAATTCTCTGAATGTCCTTGAGTGGCCCAGCCAGAGCCCGGACATGAACCCGATCTAACATCTCTGGAGAGACCTGAATATAGCTGTGCAGCAACGCTCCCCATCCAACCTGACAGAGCTTGAGACGATCTGCAGAGAAGAATGGGAGAAACTCCCCAAATACAGGTTTGACAAGTTTGTAGTGTCATGTCCAAGAAGACTCCAGGCTGAAATCGCTGCCAAAGGTGCTTCAAGAAAGTACTGAGTAAAGGGCCTGAATACTTATGTAAATGTTCTATTTCATAAAATATATAGATATTCAAAAATTTGTAAAAATCTGTTTTTGCTTCATCATTATGGGGTATTGTGTGTAGTTTGATGAGGGAAAAAACTATTTAATCCATTTTAGAATAAGGCTGTAACCTAACAAAATTTTGAAAAAGTCTAGGGGTCTGAATACTTTCCAGATGCACTGTATATGTTAAATTTCCATGATGTGAATGAATGGACGGTCAAAGGTTAACCTTGGGCTGTGAGCATCAACCAAAAAAACTGCTTGGACAGTGTATGAGTGGACACATTGTAATGGCTCTTACTCACTTGAAAATGGCTGAGATTTTGAAAAATCATTGACTGTGTGGTCCTGTGTGGCTCAGTTAGTAAGAATGTGGCACTAGCAACATAGTTGTGGGTTCAAGTTTGGCAGGGATCTCATTCTGAAAATGTCTGCAATACTCACTGTACTTAGTACTTACCCACTGGGCACAGACGTCAATTCAACGTCTATTCCACATTGGTTCAATGTATTTTCATTGAAATGACGTGGAAACAATGCTGATTCAACCAATGTGTGCCCAGTGGGTAGGAGCTTTGCATACTAACTATAGGGAAAGAAAACCTGTGTGTGTGTGTCTGTGTATTTGTCTATATGAGCTCAAATAATAAACCACAAGACAGATGATGTCTATGTTTTTAATTATTTATCCCATAGACTACATAGCGGATAAGATGGGGATCCTGAAACGACACTCCATATCATGACATCAGGCCACGTGTTTGAAGGGTGGCATAATAACACTCCAGGTGATGACATCAGGCTTTGTGTTTGCATGGCGGCATGACAGAGAGATGCTCCTCGCGCTCTCTGTTGATAATATGCCCTTAGCTTTAGAATCACTGCTCGGAGAGTGTCTCATCTTCTTTAAAACCTTGTAGATGTAAAGTCTCTTGTTTACGGGACCTGTGTGGTTCTGGTACCGGTTCTGACCAACATTTTTGCTAATAAATTGATATGTGGTTAAAAAAAATTACATTACGAGCCTAGTTGGTTTAGCCACAGAAAAAGACAGGAACCTTCCCGCTAGCCATGATTGGCTGAGATAATGGGTGGGCTGGACATGCCGAGAGATGAGCCATGTAGCCCGCTTCTGTCTATAACATGAGCTGGTCAGTATGTGTGGGTAATCCTTTCTAACACGCTTTTTTGAAAGATATCACGTTGTAGAACTGCAAAGATGTTGCTCTCCACTTTCAGGAGGACCGAGTTTTGAAATCAGTGGAATGCACGGTGGAATTAGTGTATGATAGTTAAGGAGATGGAGAAAATTCTGGCGTTTGAATGGAAATATGCAGACGGAATCGAAAAGAGAACACACAGAAGGATGTTGTATAAAACACCTGTCTCCGCATTACATTTTCAAACTAAGGGTAACCATGGCATCCTTGACAAAGAGGGAGAAGCGTCCATCCATGTATAAGGGTAAGAGAGTCTAGCTAGCTACATTTTCTGATATTACACGTTTCTAATTTTGTCAGAAATTCGTTTTCATTACAAGTTAAAGCTTACTGTTAGTGTCGTAGAAATATTTAACTCAAAAGTAGTCAACTTAAAAATATTTCTCAAGAGACTGGAGCTTGTGAATCCAAAAATTAGACTTTTATTATTTTCATAACAAAGCCGAGCTTGCTCCATGGAGCAACTGCTTGCCCTGAACCGGAGCTGTCCTTCTATACAAACACAAATGCATAGTCATACTGATACAACATACATAGTCAATCCTCTCTCTGTGAATGAATAACATATTTCAGTATCACATGTTGGCTACTCACAAGAGCTAATTGCGCTTCTCTAAATGGGGCCTCTGTATCTTATTGGTGGCGTGACTCAAAAAAAGTATGTACATACGTACATTAAAGAACAATCACACTCTGTATTGACTATATTCACTATCCAGACATATATCTGGAGTACAAAGTATCAATCATGTCCATTCTGTTTACCTTTATCATTTCATAACACATTATAAAACATATCAATTAATACTTAAACATGGTTTAAACATGTCATCCGTAACCCATTCTCAACCACATACATTTAAGCATTTATAATTTACCATCCTCCCTGGCCCTTGAGATTATGTGCATGTGGCTATGTGTCAGGTCATAAGCACAAACAAATGATAACACGAGATCCATTGTTACTCCAATCTCCACACAGCCACCACGAGGAGTTGTATCTCCATCACATGTCATTGACATACCCAAACCAGCTGCAGGGAGTTATGAAAAACACATAAATGTCTCTGCTCTGTATTAACCCTTCAACTGGTTCTCAATCCATAAACATTTAAGGTACAGTGGGGAAAAAAGTATTTAGTCAGCCACCAATTGTGCAAGTTCTCCCACTTAAAAAGATGAGAGAGGCCTGTAATTTTCATCATAGGTACACGTCAACTATGACAGACAAAATGAGAAAAAAAATTCCAGAAAATCACATTGTAGGATTTCTAATCAATTTATTTGCAAATTATGGTGGAAAATAAGTATTTGGTCAATAACAAAAGTTTCTCAATACTTTGTTATATACCCTTTGTTGGCAATGACACAGGTCAAACGTTTTCTGTAAGTCTTCACAAGGTTTTCACACACTGTTGCTGGTATTTTGGCCCATTCCTCCATGCAGATCTCCTCTAGAGCAGTGATGTTTTGGTTGCTGTCCTGGGCAACACAGACTTTCAACTCCCTCCAAAGATATTCTATGGGGTTGAGATCTGGAGACTGGCTAGGCCACTCCAGGACCTTGAAATGCTTCTTACGAAGCCACTCCTTCGTTGCCCGGGTCGTGTGTTTGGGATCATTGTCATGCTGAAAGACCAAGCCACATTTCATCTTCAATGCCCTTGCTGATGGAAGGAGGTTTTCACTCAAAATCTCACGATACATGGCCCCATTCATTCTTTCCTTTACACGGATCAGTCGTCCTGGTCCCTTTGCAGAAAAACAGCCCCAAAGCATGATGTTTCCACCCCCATGCTTCACAGTAGGTATGGTGTTCTTTGGATGTAACTCAGCATTCTTTGTCCTCCAAACACGACGAGTTGAGTTTTTACCAAAAAGTTATATTTTGTTTTCATCTGACCATATGACATTCTCCCAATCCTCTTCTGGATCATCCAAATGCACTCTAGCAAACTTCAGACGGGCCTGGACATGTACTGGCTTAAGCAGGGGGACACATCTGGCACTGCAGGATTTGAGTCCCTGGCGGCGTAGTGTGTTACTGATGGTAGGCTTTGTTACTTTGGTCCCAGCTCTCTGCGTGGAGCCCCAGATTCCCCCCTGTTGGGACTCTATGTCCCAACCAATAAAACAAAAGTTAACATAAAATGAGTGTAAGCATGTGCATATACTTATTCTTAGCCTTGCCATCTGTGGTTATATTTTTATAAGAATATATATTCAGACCAATGTATCTTCCTCATTGTCTGACCCATCCTGATGAGGACCCAGAGCCCAGTCAGGTATTGGTTACAAGTCTGGAAGGTTTTCCTCTAAATTAACCTCCAAATTGTTCTATTGAGCTTTGTAACCATTGCTCCCCTTTTTGTTTTGTTGTAGCATTTCCAATATATGTCGTGGTATCCTAACACATCAAAATATATAAGAAATAAATGCAACTTTGTTTTAACCATAATATCTAGGACATGTTAAGAATAGTGTCAACTTCTTTAGCTTACATAACCTTTGTTTTTACCCATATCACAATTATTATAACAATCAAAATAATCAATATCAATATCTAATCCATTAATTGCAATGTCAACATCATTAGTTATTAACATATTAATAACCTATTCAAATCAATCAGTCACCTTATAATTCATAGTCATTATCAGATTAATTACCCAAAACAAATTTAGAATGACAATTCTTAGTTATTCACTTTGGTTCCATCATTCAAAGTTAAATCTCTCACCTTGGCACATATTGACACTGGCAGAATGTATATTTTTGTTTATTTAGTTATGAAAAACACATAAATGTCTCTGCTCTGTATTAACCCTTCAACTGGTTCTCAATCCATAAACATTTAAGGTATATAGGTGTTTCATTCTACCATATTAGCTAGCTAGCTAATGTTAGCTGGCTCGCTAGCTAACAAACGTGTATGATCTGTGTAGTAATATTATGTGTATCTCGGAGCCCTTTGCATTGCTAGTTATAGCCTAATGTTAGCTAGCTAGCTAACATTGAACCTGGTTTGTTAACTACCTGCAGATTCATGCAGGATAGTAACGTTATGAGTTGGGATTATGGTTCATTGTTTAGCTAGCTACATGTCTAAACAAAACACTCCACTATGCAAGTACCCATTTCAATAGAATGTTCATGATGTCACTGCGACAACTTTCGATAGACGTAGCTGGTAAATTTTCTCTGGCTATCTACTCTGATTTCAGAGCACTCGTCTGAGTGTGCCAGAGCACAGAATAACTGATGAATTTCTGAATGCTCAACACCTGTTGAATATGGCCAGTGTCAGTAAAACGTTGGCAAAAAAATAAGAAATGTTGCCAGCAGCACAGTTGCAGTCACCAACGCTCTGGATAACATGAAAACAGCCTAACCAGCTCTGCTAAGGTGAGTAAAATGGTCGGAGTGAGCTGTTCCCTCATTTGTTTCTGGAAGTAGCTAGCCAACGTTAGCCAGTTAGCTTGGGTGCTTGCTGTTGTTAGGTCAGAACGCTTGGATCAACCCTACTCCTTGGCCAGAGCGTCCAGTGTGCGCTCTGAGCGCTCTGAGAGCGAAAAGCTCTGAATTTACTAACGGACAATCTGAAAACGCTCTGAGTTTAGGAACGCCTAGAGCGCACTCTGAGCACACTCTGGCACTCCAGATTGAATTTACGAACACACCTGTAGTCAGGGGCGGTGTGTTCATTAGGGCGATATGGGCGACGCACTGCCAAACGGGAAAAGGAAGGGATTTTTTTTCTAATCAATTATATCACGGCAACAGTAGTTATCAGTGTTCTAATCTAGACGTCTGATCTGCCACTAAATGTCCAATCAGGCTAAAGTCGTGCTTCAAATGGCCCCGCCCCTTTTGGGGCGATTTCAGTCAGGTTGAAAATCGGCCCAGAAGTCTATCATAGACTGTCATGTAAAATCTTTTTTTTCAAATATCAGAGCTTTCAATACAATCTCTATGGGTTTCTGAGGGCTTGCACTTACGCGCTTTCGTCATACGTAACATAACCATGAACGTAACTAAGAAAAGAGCGGGTAGCAGCGTCAATCAATTCACGTACTACTATCAAGATGGCTATCGTTCAGTGCAACTCGATTGTCTCTTTGAAAGAAGTTCACATCAAATACCATTCAAAACGAGCTACTGGAGTGTATGCTAGCGGTCATGAGGGAACATATTGTGGAGGAGGTGAAGTCGGCGAACTTCGTAGCTATCCAAGCTGACGAGACCACGGACGTTTCTACACAGACACAGCTGGTGCTTGTGCTGAGGTACATAGATAGCAACCACAAAGTGCAGGAGCGCTTTTTTGAGTTCCTTCCCATCTCGGAATCAACCTCAGTCTCAATCGCCAGTGTGCTTTTGGAGAGACTGAACGGTCTTTTGCCCGACGACGAGAAAGTCAAACTGTGGTGCACTGGCACTGTACCAGGTTCTCATGAGCTACAACCTCCAGGAGACGTTCTCTGAGACTGTGACTCTGTTGAACATCCTCATAACTACTCCCATGACAACAGCTGAAGCTGAGAGATGTTTCTCAACTTTGACACGAGTTAAGACATTCCTGCGAAATTCAATGGGCCAGGAACGTCTGAATGCACTGGCCATGCTTTCCATGGAGAGGGAACTAGTCCTCAGCATGCCTGATTTCAATGAGAAAGTCATTGACCGCTTTGCTGCATTGAAAGAGAGAAGAGAACAGTTTCAGTACAAGTAATGTAGCCTCTCTCTCTCTTTGTCCCTCCCTGTCTGTCTCTTTAACACACACACGCCCAAATCAGTTCACAGTTGATGTTGTTTAAAATAGTTATTTTTCATTTTAAAGTAAAAAAAAAAAAAAAATCTGTTCATGTTCATTTTTACAAATCTATACAATTGGCCAGAATATGGTTGTTCATATTTACAAATCTATACAATTGGCCAGAATATGGTTGTTCATTTTTACAAAGCCATACAGATAGCTGTGTTTACCTTTTCTAGAAATTATTTTCAAATTCTGTTTTCAGGCAAAATGTCTATCACTGTTCATTTTCACAAATCTATACAAGAGGGCAGAATATGGAAGTCTATAAAAATGTATTATTACCAATAACTTGCATCAATGTTTTCAGTAGCCTCTATCAAAAGCTCCTGCTTGCTTGTTGTGAATTATGCTCAGGTGCACATATTTCCAATTCAACCATGAGGCAAAAAATGTGGTAAAAGCTCTTGTTGATCCTGCAATCTGAACAAATACCAAGATGCTGTATTTTCAGCTGATATTTCATTTGTTTATGGAAATGCATATTGTTTATGCAGTGTTGAGGAATGTGAAAGAACACCCTTGATTATTTTTACTGTGATAACTTATTTTGCTTTTGTAAGCCAACACTTTTGAGATCAGTCAATAAATACTTCTGGCATTGACTTATATGCTGCCCCTGTCTTCATGTTGTTGCTGGACATATCTTTTTTAAAATGTGTGTAGGTCACCTAAATCATCAGAAAAATTGCCCCCCCTGAGAATTTTTTCAGGAGCCGCCACTGCCTGTAGTATTAACCAGACTTTAGTCTTGAAATCTTTGGTTGTTTAGTACATGGCCTCACATGTGAATCCTTAAAGAGCTGTGTGGAGCTAAAACTTAAGAGGGTGTGAACGATGCTGAATGGGTGTATACAAAGAAGAGCTCTCCAGTAGGTGTACCAAAACCATTTTCTCAAAAGTGAGGTAACAAGTTTATCAACTTTCAAAGCATTAATTTCCATTTGTTCTTCAACTCTAGTGTATGATATGCCATTTTCGAGCTCTGAGTCACTACTGTTATCCAATGTAAAAAACAGCATCTCATATTTTGCTACATAACACAAGACCAAATCAAGCTGGTGGTCACATATTTATTTCTCAGCTGCTTATACTAAGCACATGCTCCACTAATAAAACCGAAGTAGCCAACAAAACGGACCAGTGGGAAAGTGTGCGGCCTCAATTGACTATTCGAGTGATGATGTACAGATGGCAGGTCTTTTTCCCCCTGCCCCTGTTCCTGTTTGATAATGGGCCATTCTAAATTTAAACACATTTGACATATTAGTAAAGACAAGATTAAATTGAGAATAATCTGAGGGGTGAAAATGATCACTTGATGAGAGAACAGCTGTGCAGCCTGAGGCAAGGAACAGAGCACAAGCTGTTTTTGCTGCTTTCTGAAATCATCAATAGCCTATAGTCGCACCATGCAGCCAGTGATTTTGATTTCTAAGACATTCTAAGGTTTGTATTATTCACAACTAAAGTTGCCAAATAACTCTAAATAGGGCATATAGGACCTGTTTCAAATGATCACTTTTAGGCTCTACATAGCCACTTCATATGCTCACTCTGTAATGGGAAAAATATCATTTCTATTTTATTCAGCTAAGTTCAATTATATTCTTCTTACTATGTAATGATATACAGTAGAATAATGGCTCTGGATTTATAACCATATTTTGTCAGCTAAATGAACAAGCCTACAGCCTATGGCATGGAGCATAACCAGATAACATAGGCCTACAGTAGGCCAACTCATATTCTGTTCTGAAATACACTACCGTTCAAAAGTTTGGGGTCACTTAGAAATGTCCTTGTTTTCGAAAGAAAAGCAATTTTTTTGTCCAATAACACACAACTGTAACACACAACTGCAAACAAAACCAAAGGAAACTTATAGGTGACATAATCAATACAGAAGACGAAACAGGTGCGACCAACTAGACAAGACCAAACAAACATCGAGAACATACAAGCGGTAGTAGCTAGTACTCCGGGGACGACGAACGCCGAAGCCTGCCCGAGCAAGGAGGAGGAGCAGCCTCGGCGGTATTCGTGACAGTACCCCCCCCCCCCCCTTGACGCGCGGCTCCAGCCGTACGCCGACCCCGGCCTCGGGGACGGCCAGGAGGACGCGGAGCAGGGCGCGTGGGGTGACTACGGTGGAACTCCGTCAGGAGGGAGGGATCTAAAATGTCCCTCCTAGGCACCCAGCACCGTTCCTCCGGACCGTACCCCTCCCACTCCACGAGATATTGTAGACCCCCCATCCGACGTCTCGAATCCACGATGGACCGGACTGAGTACGCCGGAGCCCCCTCGATGTCCAGTGAGGGCGGAGGAGTCTCTCTTATCTCACTGTCCTGGAGTGGACCAGCTACCACCGGCCTGAGGAGAGACACATGGAACGAGGGGTTAATGTGATAATCATTAGGCAGTTGTAACTTGTAACATACTTCGTTCAATCTCCTCAGGACTTTAAATGGCCCCCAAACCGCCGACCAAGCTTCCGGCAGGGCAGGCGAAGGGGCAGGTTTCGAGTCGAGAGTCAGACTCGATCTCCAGGTGCGTATACTGGACCCTCACTGCGGTGGAGATCGGCGCTCGCCTTCTGCCTACGGATAGCCCGCTGCAGATGTACGTGTGCAGCGTTCCACGTCTCCTCCGAGCGCCGAAACCACTCATCCACCGCAGGAGCCTCGATCTGGCTCTGATGCCATGGTGCCAGAACCGGCTGATACCCTAACACACACTGGAAAGGGGTCAGGTTAGTAGAGGAGTGGCGAAGAGAGTTCTGGGCCATCTCTGCCCAGGGGATATACCCCGACCACTCCTCCTGCCGGCCCTGGCAATACGATCTCAGGAACCTACCCACATCCTGGTTCACTCTCTCCACCTGCCCATTACTCTCAGGGTGGAAACCCGAGGTAAGGCTAACCGAGACCCCCGAGCATTCCATGAACGCCCACCAGACTCTAGAGGTGAATTGGGGACCCAACGATCAGACACTATATCCTCGGGAACCCCGCAGTGCCGGAAGACGTGGGTAAACAAAGCCTCAGCGGTCTGTAGGGCAGTAGGGAGAACCGGCATTGGGATGAGACGACAGGCCTTAGAGAACCGGTCCACAACGACCAGAATAGTGGTATTCCCCTGAGAGGGGGGAAGGTCCGTGACAAAGTCTACAGAGAGGTAAGACCACGGCCATTGTGGAACGGGCAGGGGTTGTAACTTCCCCCTGGGCAGGTGTCTAGGCGCCTTACACTGAGCGCACACCGAGCAGAAGGAGACATAAACCCTCACGTCCCTAGCCAATGTTGGCCACCAGTACTTAACACTAAGGCAGTGCACTGTCCGGCCAATACCTGGATGTCCAGAGGAGGGTGACGTATGAGCCCAATATATGAGACGATCACGGATCTCGAGCGGAACGTACGTCCGCCCCACTGGATACTCTGAAGGAGTAGGGTCGGTGCGTAACGCACGCTCGATTTCCGCATCGACCTCCCACACCACCGGTGCCACCAGACAAGACTCCGGCTGTATGGGAGTGGGCTCAATGGACCTCTCCTCTGTGTCATACCGCCTGGACAGGGTGTCTGCCTTACCGTTCTGGGACCCTGGGATGTAGGTTATCTTAAACACGAACCGGGTCAGAAACATGTTCCACCTAGCCTGACGAGGGTTCAATCTCCTAGCTGCCCGGATGTACTCCAGGTTACGATGGTCAGTCAGAATGAGAAAAGGGTGTTGAGCCCCCTCAAGTCAATGCCTCCACACCTTTAGGGCTTGAACCACGGCTAGCAGCTACCTGCCCCTACGTCATAATTTTGTTCCGCCGGGCTGAGCTTCTTAGAATAAAAACGCACAGGGACGGAGTTTAGGAGGCGTGCCTGAGCGTTGAGACAATACTGCCCCAATACCGGCCTCTGACGAGTCCACTTCCACCTGGAACGCTAAAGCGGGGTCCGGGTGTGCCAGCACCGGAGCCGAAGTGAACAGGTACTTCAGTTTACCAAACGCCCTGTCCGCCTCAGCCGACCACTGCAAACGCACCGGGCCCCCCTTCATCAGGGACGTGATGGGAGCTGCCACCTGTCCAAAACCCCGGATAAACCTCCGGTAGTAATTGGCAAAACTCCAAAACCGCTGCACCTCTTTAACAGTGGTTGGAGTCTGCCAATTACGCACGGCTGACACACGGTCAATCTCCATCTTCACCCCTGACACGGACAACCGATGACCCAAGAAGGAGATGGACTCCTGGAAAAACAGACATTTCTCTGCCTTGACATACAAGTCATGCTCCAATAGCCTACCCAACACTCGGCGCACCAGGGCTACATGCTCGGCTCGTGTAGAAGAGTACACTAGGATGTCGTCAATGTACACTACCACACCCTGCCCATGCAGGTCCCGGAAGATCTCGTCCACAAAGGATTGGAAGACTGAAGGAGCATTCATTAACCCGTACGGCATGACGAGATACTCATAATGACCCGAGGTGGTACTAAATGCTGTCTTCCATTCATCTCCCTCCCTAATGCGCACCAGGTTGTAGGCGCTCCTGAGATCCAGTTTTGTGAAGAATCGCGCTCCGCGTAATGATTCAGTCATGGTCGCAATCAGAGGAAGGGGATAACTGTATTTAACAGTGATCTGATTGAGACTATGGTAATCAATACACGGGCGCAACCCTCCATCCTTCTTCTTCACAAAAAATAAACTTGAGGACGCAGGGGAAGTGGTGGACCGTATGTATCCTTGTCTATGGGACTCGGGCGGAAGAGCAGCACCTGC
The DNA here is from genome assembly GCF_020615455.1 of Coregonus clupeaformis. Lineage (NCBI taxonomy): Eukaryota > Metazoa > Chordata > Actinopteri > Salmoniformes > Salmonidae > Coregonus > Coregonus clupeaformis. Next base: position 42,596 of record NW_025533746.1, on the reverse strand, counting down.
CTGGAGGTTTATCGCACAATCTCCCCGTCTATGAGGCGGCAATCGCGTCGCCCTAGTCTTGCTGAACACGAGTGCCAAATCCTCATGCTCGGGGGGAAAGTGATTGCGGGCACTTGGTTCGGACTCTCCACCGAGGTCGCCCCGACGGAAACACCTAAACATCACCCGACACACTGGACAGACCACTCCTTAAGAGCCCTCTGTTGCCACGAAATGGTGGGGTCATGGGCGATTAACCAAGGAAGCCCCAGCACAACGGGATACGCAGGAGAGTCGATCAGGTACAACTGAATGATCTCCTCATGACCCCCCTGCGTCTTCATCTTTAGTGGCGCTGTGACCTCCCTAATCAACCCAGATCCCAACGGACGGCTATCTAGGGCATGGACAGGGAAGGGTGCATCAACGGGCAGGAGGGGAATCCCTAACTTAACACAAAATTTACGATCAATGAAATTCCCAGCTGCACCTGAATCGACTAGCGCCTTATGCTGGGGATGAGATGCAACCTGAGGAAATACTACAGGTATACACAAGTGAACAACAGAGAGCTCTGGGTGAGTTGGGCGCCTACTCACCTGGAATGACTCTCCAGTGCGCGACCTGTTGCCCCAACTCTGGACGTCCGCGGGTGGCCAGCAGGGTATCCAGACGGATTGACATGTCCACCAACTGGTCGAAGGTCAGATTGGTGTCCCTGCAGGCCAACTCTCGTCGAACGTCCTCACGCAGGCTGCATCGATAATGGTCGATGAGGGCCCTCTCATTCCACCCCGCATCCGCCGCTAGAGTCCGGAAATCCAGGGCGAACTCTTGTGCGCTCCTCTTCCCCTGTCGAAGGTGGAACAGACGCTCCCCCGCCGCTTTACCCTCAGGGGGATGATCGAAAACAGCCCTGAAGCGGCGGGAGAACTCAGCGTAGCTGATGGTGGCGGCGTCTATTCCCCTCCATTCGGCATTGGCCCACTCCAACGCCTTGCCGGAGAGACAGGAGATGAGGGCGGAAACGCTCTCGTATCCCGAGGGCGACGGGTGTATGGTGGCCAGGTAGAGTTCCACCTGAAGGAGGAACCCCTGACACCTGGCTGCGGTGCCATCATATGCCCTCGGGAGCGAGAGCCGAATCCCACTGGACTCCGGAGCTGGTCTGGTGGGGCTGGCCGATGGTGGTGGTGAGGTAGGAGGAGGTGTGGGCAAGCCTCCTCTCTCCCATCGGCGCAGGGTGTTCATGACCTCTTGCATGGCAGATCCGAGTTGCTGGATCCTGGCGTCCTGGCAGCTGACCCGATCCTCCAGCGACTCGGTCCCCGCCGCTGCTCCTGCTGACTCCATAGTAGTGGTGTGTTATTCTGTCACGTTGTTGATGTGGATGCGGTTGTAAAGTCAGGCGCAGGACACAGAGGATAAGTCAACACGATTTTACTGAGACTCATGAACAAATACAAAGTAAATGGCCTCGAAAACACCGGAGGCTAACTAATACCCGCAATGCGTAAAATACTCTACAACACAAAATTACCGAACCTTGACATCAAACGACAGGCGGACAATAACACACAACTGCAAACAAAACCAAAGGAAACTTATAGGTGACATAATCAATACAGAAGACGAAACAGGTGCGACCAACTAGACAAGACCAAACAAACATCGAGAACATACAAGCGGTAGTAGCTAGTACTCCGGGGACAACGAACGCCGAAGCCTGCCCGAGCAAGGAGGAGGAGCAGCCTCGGCGGTTTTCGTGACACTACACTGTATTTCTGATGAATTTGTTGTTATTTTAATGGTAAAAAAAAATTTTTCTTTTGAAAACAAGGACATTTCTAAGTGACCCCAAACATTTGAACAGTAGTGTATGTACATTTGCTTCATATCATAATGTTTATTTAGACCTGACTAAAATAAATCATGGATTTATTGTAGTGGTGTATATTAAATATATTTATTATACTTATTTTTATGTAGATGTTCCAAAGGCGCGCATCAGCGGCTTGTACACATGGAGGAGATGCTAAACTTGTTTATGTTAATTAAAGGTAAATTACCTTGAGACCGCAGTCTATTGCATGAAAATAACTGACAAATGTTCATGACCGCCACAGCCTCACAAGAGACATGTGCTTTTTGTGCCCCTTAATCTCATATTTTGAAACATTTAAAACTAATGTTTGTTTTTTACCACTTCTTTAATTTGATTAAAAACCAAGCATAGCCTCCCCTCCTCTCAATTATTATTTTTAAATATAATTTTTATGCCCAATGCTTTTGCCAAGTAGTCAAGTCTATAAAAGGGTTTGGCTCGTGAGACCGCTTTGAAATATATCTTAATCACCTTTAAGGCTTTAAGAAAGGATCAAGTTTGGCAGCAGCAAAACAGTGAGTGGACATCCCCTTTTTATCTATGCAGGCTATGACATTATTTTAGCCAGCTCCTGTTATTATTTTGGATGAGTGTAAAAAACCCTCCATGTAGGCTATATGCCTCTAATAGAATGAGAGATTAGATAATCTGGGTACACTAGTAATTAAAAACATTTAAATTATGTTCCTGCAACAATTGCTTGTTTTCTTTTTTGTTTGATTAAAAAACAAGCCCTTGGTAAGCTACCATTACCCTACTATAATGAAGCTGGCTTCAACAGCAATGTGTCTGGTCTCCTTCTTATCCTGGCAGTGCATTAGCCAAGTAGCCTATCCATAACAGTTTTCTAAATGGTCTACTTGTGAGGCTTTTACCGTCATGCGTTTGCATTATTCACAATTCACATAGGCCTACCTTGAATACTCCATTCGGCTTGCATCCATCCCCATTTCCAAAAAGCGCCTCGTCCGGTTACCAAAGACGCGCTCCTCCGAACATAGGCTATTGAAATGTTTCTGTCCTATAACGCCATACGAACGATAGGCCTAGGCTATATCTTGCTTATTAAGAATGTGCCTCACACATACAATACAATTTACGGGAGCCTAGTATTTTTAGTGTGATGTGTAAAGGCCTATGCTCATTGAAGCCAATTACAACAAAGTTGACTGTCAACACACCAAACATAGCAAGCTCCCGAGTGGCGCAGCGGTCTAAGGCACTGCATCTCAGTGCTTGAGGCGTCACTACAGATCCCCTGGTTCGATTCCAGGCTAAATCACAACCGGCCGTGATTGGGAGTCCCATAGAGCGGCGCACAATTGGCCCAGTGTCGTCCGGGTTTGGCCGGTGTAGGCGGTCATTGTAAATAAGAATTTGTTCTTAACTGACTTGCCTAGTTAAATAAAGAATAAATAAAAACACTGGATGTATTTTTTTTTTTACTGCTGTTTTACCCGTTACCGTAGCAAATAATATTTAAGAAACGGTAGTATCAATCCATAATGGACTAGGAGAATATTCTGTGTCCCCAGCCGAATTGGAGTTGATGACAACACAAAGGCCGTCAATAACCTACATAACTTGAGACAAACACATGCAGTATTCAGCCATGCAACGCGTTGATTGGCCAGTGAGTGGCCAAGCCCTCTTTACACCTACAACCTGTTAATTCATCAAAACCCATCCCTTGCTATTACGCATATAATAATGGCTGTGAAATTTTTTTTTTTATTTCTGACACACCCCTGGACTTATAGCGCTACCGCCAGCGCTTGCTTAGATTTACCATTGCGTTAGGTTTGTTAAAATAGAGCCCTGTATTGTGCTGATAATTGCCTGTTAGTAGTAGCCTATCCAACCCACAGGTGCCATCTAGTGATGGGAAGGTCTTCTTCAACTCTTTTTACTGACTCAGATATTTTCAACTCGTTCAGTGGAAATAACTAATCACATAATTTTGTTCATTTAATTCAGTATTGCCCAGAGCATGCAGGACTCCCTACCGGCGAACGATGAACTAAAAACTCGAAAGAATCATGATTCTACAAGGCTCTAGTTAACCATAGGGGGCTTATTTGAACTGTCATTGGTGACTGAGACATACAGTGGGGAAAAAAAGTATTTAGTCAGCCACCAATTGTGCAAGTTCTCCCACTTAAAAAGATGAGAGAGGCCTGTAATTTTCATCATAGGTACACGTCAACTATGACAGACAAATTGAGGAAAAAAAATCCAGAAAATCACATTGTAGGATTTTTTATGAATTTATTTGCAAATTATGGTGGAAAATAAGTATTTGGTCAATAACAAAAGTTTCTCAATACTTTGTTATATACCCTTTGTTGGCAATGACACAGGTCAAAAGTTTTTCTCATTTTGTCTGTCATAATTGACGTGTACCTATGATGAAAATTACAGGCCTCTCTCATCTTTTTAAGTGGGAGAACTTGCACAATTGGTGGCTGACTAAATACTTTTTTTTCCCCACTGTAAAAGTGTGCTTCAAAGTGTGATTGTTATGCATACAAATACGATTTTATTTTAAAGTGAGGTCTAGTTGTGAACGACACTTGGCGGAATGCAATTGCTTGACTGCCGTAAGGGAGTAGCACAATATCGTTTGTGAACTGCAGCAGCAACAAAACAATTCATTCTGGAGTTTGAGTTTGTTGAGCAGAGGCAGGCTGTGTATGTTTTGGTTATACAAAGCTGTTTCCATCGATAGCATTCAATAATCAATTCATTGCATTAACTATTGCACCATGCAATCAATTATCAGTTCTAATGTTGTTTACTTCTGAATGCTGCGTGCAGCATGACCTATTTTCCTGCGGCACATATGATAGACAGTTAGTGGTGGTTGGAAAACATCTCCGGAGCCGCCAGCAGGTCAAACGAATGGCTAGAATGAACAAGTTTGCAAGCTTGTTACAAATGTATCCATGAGGTACAATAAAATCTGCCTCACGTGTGACGGCTTTCTATGTAATGAAGACATTGCATTGGTGGTCTTGGAACACGTGGAAAACTAGCCTTAGTCCCTTGAGTTAATCTCCAATTGTATGTCAATTGGCAGTCGCTGAACAAGGGTGCTGGAGCAGCATGGATAGGTATATTGAATCAGGCCTACTGCATTTCAAATGACAGTCATTTGTTTTTAGGGTCAATTCCCACATGTGAAAAAGAGTGTATTGCACAGATTAGTTTAGAATTATTATTCCCGCCTATTATGTCACATCTCTGTTTCACCAAGTGTGTATATCTGTGTACATCTTCCATTTTGTATTTTTTGTTCACTTGTCTTCCCTCTGCATGATAGTCATGAGCAAATAGTCATGGCGTCAAGAAAGAAAAGCTATTACATAACTCAGAGGCGAATTCCCAACTGTTTCAAATCTATTCCATAAATTACCCCTGAAACAAACTGCTCCGTTCATAGCTCCATTTTACATTTCGATCCTCCTGCTTCTGCTTGCAGATTTCCATTCCCTGGATGGTTGCTAGCAACAGTAGTGTACAACACATCAATGTTAGAAAATAAATACTGATATAAACTCCATATTTACCATAAGGCAGATGCAATTGGCATCCATGACCTTTGCCTCCTCCACATGAGCTAGGCAGTAAAACAGGTAAATGGCAATAAAAGTGAAAAACACACTCTCCAAAGGTTTAACAGAAAAACTTAACCTTTTGACCAAAGGAAACTTTCTCTCCCTTAATGATCTCCAAACTAGAGAATCTTCAAAATGACTTGACACTTTCTATATATTTTTTTTTATAAGCCGTCTTTCATTATTCATCAGCCTTCAGGGAGGACAGCGGTGTAATATTAAAGCATGTCAGGATAAATACATGAATATATTCACATTGCAAATGAGGGCCCTCTGCTAATGTTTACTCTGCCACTGTGATTTATGACAAACAAATTCAGAGCCTATCATTAGTTTAATATGAGTCAAAATGCCTGCCTACTGCGCATAATATTTAGACCACAGTAACCTTCTGGTAAATAAAGCAAAGCGTAGCTGTCACTTCTCTGCAGATAACATCATTCAATATGCTTGGGGGAGAGCTTAATTTCAGCTCATTTTATTGAAAGCCGTCTGTCTCCTCGGAAAGATGGCGAGATAAGGGAACAGTCGAGTGTGAGCAGGGAGATTAATGTCAGCTGGGGGAGTTTTTGTTGTTAATGCACAACTAAAATAGGTTTTCGTGTCTGGCCGCCGATAGTTGAATGAGCCTTAATCATATGATCAGAATTACTTCAGGCCTGGTAGGGATTCTTGATATGGAATATTTCAGCCATAACCTGCTGTTCCCATATGGAAAATAATTATGAAAATCAAATAAGAATCTTTTATGGCATAAAATTATTTCAACAAAAATCTAATAAGTAATCTAATAAGTATTGTGATGTCACGAGAGGCTGTGTCCTGGAGGGACGTTACATCCCCCTGAGGTGGCTGCAAACCCAGACAGCTATGGCTCCATCTGCTGGTATGGTCGGGAACTCCACCCCTCTATGGCCAATCTTCCCACGCAGCTGAAACAAATGAGGAGCTGATGAGCTGAAGGTTTGGGAAGGGAAGAGACACATTCTCCAACCTGGGCTCTCTGGAGGACAAGAGTGCTGCACGTCCACTTCCAGGAGGAATATAAGGATTTGGAGATACTTACCTTTGGGGAAATACTCACCTTTGGATATATGCACCTGTGGAAATACGTGTGGGACATTTGGAAGGACGTTTTGCTGGGTTGGCCACTAGCTGCAACGTGGAATACAGTAAGACTGGGGAAAAGTTATTTGAGCGAGTGAGAGTTATGATTTTGGATGTGGAAGAGACATCCCTGAACTGTTAACCCTTAAAGAGCCACAAGAGAACAGAATTGTGTTATACTTTCGTTAGTTTCCCAAGACCTTTAATAAAATCCTTGTTTTGATTGAACCTGGTCTCCTTGCACTACTTGAGCAATCCCGCTGAAAGCTGTGTAGCCTCTCGTGACGTCACAGTATTTAAAATCAAATCAATTATTTTTTGTCACATGTGCCGAATACAACAGGTGTAGACCTTACTGTGAAATGCTTACTTACTTACTTACTTACGAACCCTTAACCAACAATGCAGTTCAAGAAATAGAGTTAAGAAAATATTTACTAAATAAAATAAAAAATAAAATAAAAAGTAACACAATAAAATAACAATAACGAGCTATATAGAGGTGTTGCCGGTACGAGTAAAAGTGCGGGGGTACAGGTTAGTCGAGGTAATGTGTACATGTAGGTAGAGGTAAAGTAACAATACATAATAAACAGCGAGTAGCAGCAGTGTAAAAACAAAACAAAGGGGGGGTGGGGGGTGTCAATGTAAATAGTCCGGGTGGCCATTAGATTAATTGTTCAACAGTTTTATGGCTTTGACGTAGAAGCTGTTAAGAAGCCTTTTGGACCTAGACTTTGGACGTGCCGGTACTGTTTGCCGTGCGGTAGCAGAGAGAACAGTCTATGACTTGGGTGACTGGAGTCTTTGACAAGTTTTTGGGCCTTCCTCTGACACGCCTAGTATATATGTCCTGGATGGCAGGAAGCTTTGCCCCAGTAATGTACTGGGCCTTACTCACTACCGTAGCGCCTTACTGTCGAATGCCGAGGACTTGCCATACCAGGCAGTGATGCAACCGATCTTTTAGGGTGGTATGCGAATTGGAGTGGGTCTAGGGCAGGGTTCTTCAATTCCGGTCCTGGAGGGCCGAAACACCTCTGTTTTTCATCCTCTCCTTCTAATCAGGGGCTAATTCAGACCTGGGACACCAGGTGAGTGCAATTAACTACCAGGTAGAAATAAAAAACAGAAGTGTTTCGGCCCTCCAGGACCGGAATTGAAGAACCCTGATCTAGGGTTTCTGGGATGATGGTGTTGATGTGAGCCATGACAAGCCTTTCAAAGCACTTCGTGGCTACAGACGTGAGCGCTACGGGCGGTAGTCATTTAGGCAGGTTACCTTCCCTTTTAGTTGGGCACAGGGACTATGGTGCTCAGAATATGTGGGAACTCCTTCAAGACTGTTGGAAAAGCATTCCAGGTGAAGCTGGTTGAGAGTACAAAGCTGTCATCAAGGCAAAGGGTGGCTATTTGAAGAATCTCAAATATAAAATATATTTTGTTTTGTTTAACACTTTTTTGGTTACTACATGATTCCATATGTGTTATTTCATACTTTTGATGTCTTCCCTATTATTCTACAATGTAGAAAATAGTAAAAATAAAGAAAAACCCTTGAATGAGTAGGTGTTCTAAAACTTTTGACCGGTAGTGTATGTACTCAATGTAGGTGAATTCCTCCTTCCCTCTACACATTACATCTTCATTGCTAGGCAGGAAGTTAAGTGATGTGGGTAATAAACTGCTCCTTCTTCTTTAATGTTACCTGACCTAACCTCAACCCCATTCCTCTCTAATCCAAAGCTCTCCACCCGTATCAGCGACGGCAATCATGTGATTGTCTCTCCTCTACTCAGTACATTCCAAAGCCCCCTGGCTCCTGTCCAACCTTCATTGACCCCACCATATACATTCCTCCTACAGATAACCATTAACTTCTGGTGTATAAAACAGACTATGGAACTCCTCATGTCTCTAGTATAACTGATGATTAACAATATTTAATGTTTAGAAATCTGAACCCATCACCATGTTTCATGAGCTGACATGAAAGATCCCAGAAATGTTCCATAATCACAAAAATATTATATCTGTCAAATGTTGGGCACACATTTGTTTACATCCCTGTTAGTGACCATTTCTCCATTGCCAAGATAATCCATCCACCTGACATGTGTGGCATATCGAGAAGCTAGTTAATCAGGATAATCATTATATAGGTCCACCTTGTGCTGGGAACAATAAAAAGCAACTCTAAAATGTGCAGTTTTGTCACACAACACAATGCCACAGATGTCTCAAGTTTTGAGGGACATGCAATTGGCATGCTGACTATAGGAATGTCCACCACAGCTGTTGCCAGATATTGAATGTTCATTCATTTAGAGAATTTGCAGTACGTCCAACCGGACTCACAACCGCAGACCACGTGTAACCACGCCAGCTCAGAACTTCCACATCTGGCTTCTTCACCTTCTTCTGAGACCAGCCACCCGGACAGCTGATCAAACTGTGGGTTTGCACAACCTAATAATTTCTGCACAAACTGTCAGATACCGTCTCAGGGAAGCTCATCTGCGTGCTTCTCGTCCTCACCAGGGTCTTGACCTGACTGCAGTTTGGCATCGTAACTGACATCAGTGGGAAAATGCTCACCTTCGATGGCCACTGGCACGCTGGAGAAGTGTGCTCTTCATGGATGAATCCCAGTTTTAACTGTACCGGGCAGATGGCAGACAGCATGTATGGCATCGTGTGGGCGAACGGATTGCTGATGTCAACGCTGTGAACAGAGTGCCCCATGGTGGCGGTGGGGTTATGTTATGGGCAGGTATAAGCTACAGACAACAAACACAATGGAAATACTCTGGGTAGCCATTTGATTAGATGTTCTGGAGTCTCATGGCTTGGGGGTAGAAGTGGTAAATAGACAGCTGCTGATTTTGTACGTTTGCCCACTGACAAAGAAATGATAAGTCTATAATTTTAATGGTAGGTTTATTTGAATAGTGAGAGACAGAATAACAACACATTCTTTTCAAAAATATTATAAATTGATTTGCATTTTAATGAGGGAAATAAGTATTTCACCCCCTCTCAATCAGAAAGATTTCTGGCTCCCAGGTGTCTTTTATACAGGTAACGAGCTGAGATTAGGAGCACACTCTTAAAGGGAGTGCTCCTAATCTCATCTTGTTACCTGTATAAAAGACACCTGTCCACAGAAGCAATCAATCAATCAGATTCCAAACTCTCCACCATGACCAAGACCAAAGAGCTCTCCAAGGATGTCAGAGACAAGATTGTAGACCTACACAAGGCTGGATTGGGCTACAAGACCATCGCCAAGCAGCTTGGTGAGAAGGTGACAACAGTTGGTGTGATTATTGGCAAATGGAAGAAACACAAAAGAACTGTCAATCTCCCTCGGCCTGGGGCTCCATGCAAGATCTCACCTCGTGGAGTTGCAATGATCATGAGAACGGTGAGGAATCAGCCCAGAACTACACGGGATGATCTTGTCAATGATCTCAAGGCAGCTGGGACCATAGTCACCAAGAAAACAATTGGTAACACACTACGCCATGAAGGACTGAAATCCTGCAGCGCCCTCAAGGTCCCCCTGTTTAGGAAAGCACATACACAGGGCCGTCTGAAGTTTGCCAATGAACATCTGAATGATTCAGAAGAGAACTGGGGAAAGTGTTGTGGTCAGATGAGACCAAAATCGAGCTCTTTGGCATCAACTCAACTCGCCGTGTTTAGAGGAGGAATGCTGTCTATGACCCCAAGAACACCATCCCCACCATCAAACATGGAGGTGGAAACATTATGCTTTGGGGGTGTTTTTCTGCTAAGGGGACAGGACAACTTCACTGCATCAAAGGGAAGATGGACGGGGCCATGTATTTTTTGTATTTTTTTATTTCACCTTTATTTAACCAGGTAAGCCAGTTGACAGTCGCATTTACAACTGCGACCTGGCCAAGATAAAGCAAAGCAGTGTGATAAAAACAACAACACAGAGTTACATATGGGGTAAACAAAACATAAAGTCGAAAATACAACAGAAAATATATATACAGTGTGTGCGAATGTAGTAAGTTATGGAGGTAAGGCAATAAATAAATAGGCCATTGTGCAAAAATAGTTACAATTTCGTAATTAAAACTGGAATGATAGATATGCAAAAGATAATGTGCAAATAGAGATACTGGGGTGCAAATTAGCAAACTAAATAACAATGTGGGGATGAGGTAGTTGGGTGGGCTAATTTCAGAATGGCTGTGTACAGGTGCAGTGATCGGTAAGCTGCTCTGACAACTGACACTTAAAGTTAAAGAAGGAGATAAGAGTCTCCAGCTTCAGAGATTTTTGCAGTTCATTCCAGTCATTGGCAGCAGAGAACAGGAAGGAATGGTGGCCAAAGGAGGCGTTGGCTTTGGGGATGACCAGTGAGATTGTCACGCCCTGGCTCTGGGGACTCTTAAATGTTGAGGGTGTGGAGTTTCTATGTGATATTTTCTATGTTAGTTTCTAGATCGGGTGGATCTATGTTGGCCAGGGTGGTTCCCAATCAGAGGCAGCTGTATCTCGTTGTCTCTGATTGGGGACCATACTTAGGCAGCCTGTTTGGCACTAGTCAGTGTGGGATCTTGTTCCGTTAAGGTTTGTTTTGGTAACCTAGGACTTCACGTATCGTTTGTTTGTTGTTTTGGTTCGTGTGTTAAGTACGAATAAATATGTACGCTTATCACGCTGCGCCTTGGTCCGTCTCTTCTGTATACGATCGTGACAGAAGATCCCACCAAGCCTGGATCAAGCAGCGTGACGAGGAGAGAGGATGGACTTGGGAGGAGATGAGAGAGAGTCTGGCTAGAGGGATGGAGGCCATGATCACGGGAGAGAGACAAGCCCAGAAAATGTTTAGGGGGGGCTCACGCCGTGGACGACGAGGCTACAGGAGGCGACAAGTGAGAGGGAGAGTGTAGGGGCACAGCGAGAGGAGCTGGTTAGGCAGCAGAAGGAGCGGAGGGTTATAAGGAAACCCAGTCCCGCTCCTCGCTCCAAGCAAGTGGTGTGTGTCGCCAGTCTGGTCCGGCCCGTTCCAGCTCCCGGCACCAAGGCAGTGGTGCGCGTTGCCAGCCCGGTCCGGCCTGTTTCTGCTCCTCGCGTCAAGCCAGTGGTGCACGTCGCCAGCCCGGTCCGGCCTGTTCCTGCCCCTCGGGCCAAGCCAGTGGTGCGCGTCGCCAGCCCGGTCCGGCCCGTTCCTGCTCCCCGCACCAAGCCAGTGGTGCGCGTCGTCAGCCCGGTCCGGCCCGTTCCTGCTCCCCACACCAAGCCAGTGGTGCGCGTTGTCAGCCCGGTCCGGCCCGGCCCGCTCCTGCTCCCCGCACCAGGCCAGGGGTGCGCGTCGTCAGCCCGGTCCGGCCCGCTCCTGCTCCCCGCACCAAGCCAGTGGTGCGTGTGTCCAGTCCGGCACGGCCCGTGCCTGTTCCACTGGTGCCTGGTCCGGCACCGGTCAGCTGCTCCACTCCGGAGCCAGAGCAATCCGCTCCACTGGGGTCCGGTCCAACTCCTGTCAGAGGATCCACTCCGGATTCAGAGCAATCCGCTCCACCGGTGCCCAGTCCAGCTCCGGCCAGCGGCTCCAGTCCGGAACCTGTACAGATCAATCCACCGTTGTAGGGTCCAGCTCCAGCCAGCGGTGCCAGACCAGACCAGGGGCGCAACGGGGAGGTGGAGAGAAGGTGGTGGTCACGCCCGGAGCCGGATCCACCTCCGAGGCGGAATGCCCACCCGGCCCCTACCCTGTTGTGTTTGTGTGGCGCGGTCGCAGTCCGCGCCTTTGGTGGGGGGGTACTGTCACGCCCTGGCTCTGGGGACTCTTAAATGTAGAGCCAGGGTGTGGAGTTTCTATGTGATATTTTCTATGTTAGTTTCTAGATCGGGTGGATCTATGTTGGCCAGGGTGGTTCCCAATCAGAGGCAGCTGTATCTCGTTGTCTCTGATTGGGGACAATACTTAGGCAGCCTGTTTGGCACTAGTCGGTGTGGGATCTTGTTCCGTTAAGGTTTGTTTTGGTAACCTAGGACTTCACGTATCGTTTGTTTGTTGTTTTGGTTCGTGTGTTAAGTACGAATAAATATGTGCGCTTATCACGCTGCGCCTTGGTCCGTCTCTTCCGTATACGATCGTGACAGAGATATACCTGCTGGAGCGCAGACTACAGGTGTGTGTTGCTATGGTGACCAGTGAGCTAAGATAAGACAGGGATTTGCCTAGGAGTGATTTATAGATGACCTGGAGCCAGTGGGTTTGGCGACGTATATGTAGTGAGGACCAGCCAACAAGAACGTACAGGTCACAATGGTGGGTAGTATATGGGGGTTTGGTGACAAAACGGATGGCTCTGTGATAGACTACATCCAATTTGCTGAGTAGAGTGTTGGAGGCTATTTTGTAAATGACATCGCCGAAGTCAAGGATTGGTAGGATAGTCAGTTTTACGAGGGCATGTTTGGCAGCATGAGTGAACGAGGCTTTGTTGCGAAATATGAAGCCGATTCTAGATCTAACTTTTGATTGGAGATGCTTAATGTGAGTCTAGAAGGAGAGTTTACAGTCTAACCAGACACCTAGGTATTTGTAGTTGCCCACATACTCTAGGTCAGACCCGCCGAGAGTAGTGATTCTAGTCGGGTGGGTGGGTGCAAGCAGCGTTCGGTTGAAGAGCATGCATTTAGATTTACTAGTGTGTAAGAGCAGTTGGAGGCTACGGAAGGAGTGTTGTATGGCGTTGAAGCACGTTTGGAGGTTTGTTAACACAGTGTCAATTGAAGGGCCAGATACAAAATGGTGTCGTCCGCATAGAGGTGGATCCGAGCGTCACCAGCAGCAAGAGCGACATTATTGATATACACAGAGAATAGAGTTGGCCCGAGAATTGAACCCTGTGGCACCCCCATAGAGACAGCCAGAGGTCCAGAAAACAGGCCCTCCGATTTGACACATTGAACTCTATCTGAGAAGTAGTTGGTGAACCAGGCGAGGCAGTCATTAGAGAAACCAAGGCTATTTATTCTGCCAATAAGAATGCCGTGGTTGACAGAGTCGAAAGCCTTGGCCAGGTCGATGAAGACGGCTGCGCAGTACTGTCTTTTATCGATCGCGGTTATAATATCGTTTAGGACCTTGAGCGTGGCTGAGGTGCACCCATGACCAGCTCGGAAACCGGATTGCATAGTGGAGAAGGTACGGTAGGATTCGAAATGGTCAGTGATCTGTTTGTTAACTTGGCTTTCAAATAATTTCGAAAGGCAGGGCAGGATGGATATAGGTCTGTAACAGTTTGGATCTAGAGTGTCACCCCCTTTGAAGAGGGGGATGACCGCAGCAGCTTTCTAATCTCTGGGGTTCTCAGATGTTACGAAAGAGAGGTTGAACAGGTTAGTAATAGGGGTTGCGACAATTTCGGCAGCTAATTTTAGACAGAAAGGGTCTAGATTGTCTAGCCCAGCTGATTTGTAGGGGATCAGATTTTTCAGCTCTTTCAGAACATCAGCTGTCTGAATTTGTGTGAAGGGGGGGCATGGGCAAGTTGCAGCGGAGGGTGCAGAGCTGGTGGCCAGGGTAATGGTAGCCAGGTGGAAAGCATGGCCAGCCGTAGCAAAATGCTTGTTGAAATTCTCGATTATTGTAGATTTATCGGTGGTGACAGTGTTTCCTAGCCTCAGTGCAGTGGGCAGTTGGGAGGAGGTGCTCTTATTTTCCATGGACTTTACAGTGTCCCAAAACTTTTTGGGGTTAGTACCGTCAAATCTTGGGTGAGAACCTCCTTCCCTCAGCCAGGGCATTGAAAATGGGTCGTGGATGGGTATTCCAGCATGACAATGACCCAAAACACATGGCCAAGGCAACAAATGAGTGGCTCAAGATGAGGCACATTAAGGTCCTGGGGTGGCCTAGCCAGTCTCCAGACCTTAATCCCATAGAAAATCTGTGGAGGGAGCTGAAGGTTCGAGTTGCCAAACGTCAGCCTCGAAACCTTAATGACTTGGAAAAGATCTGCAAAGAGGAGTGGGACAAAATCCCTCCTGAGATGTGTGCAAACCTGGTGGCCAACTACAAGAAACGTCTGATCTCAGTGATTGCCAACAAGGGTTTTGCTACCAAGTACTAAGTCATGTTTTGCAGAGGGGTCAAATACTTATTTCCCTCATTAAAATGCTAATCAATTTATAAAATTTTTGACATGCGTTTTTCTGGATTTTGTTGTTGTTATTCTGTCTCTCACTGTTCAAATAAACCTACCATTAAAATTTATAGACTGATCATGTCTTTGTCAGTGGGCAAACGTACAAAATCAGCAGAGGATCAAATACTTTTTTCCCTCACTGTATGAAGAAGATAGATAAAAATTATCTTCGTAGATAGTGTGTTCTATAGCTTATCATGAGATACTCTACCTTAGGCGAGCAAAACCTTAGATATCGTGCACCATCTGTCGTTTACAAATATACGTAGACCGCCACCCCTTGTCTTACCAGAGGCTGCTGTTCTATCCTGCCGATACAGTGTATAAACAGCCAGCTGTAGGTTATTAATGTAGTCGTTCAGCCACAACTCTGTGAAACATAAGATATTACAGTTTTTAATGTCCCGTTGGTAGGATATAGGTGCTTGTAGTTTGTCCACTTTATTATCAAGTGATTGTACGCCATCAATTGCCATCAATAAGAGATGGTAGCAGCAACATTATGTACAAAATAAGTTACAAACAATGCGATAAACAAACAAAATAATACGGTTGGTCAAGAGCCCATAAAACGGCAGCCATCCCCTCCGGCGCCATTGTACACTCAGTCATGTGAAATCCATAAATTAGGGCCTAATTAATTAATGTCAATTGACCTTCTTCCTTATATGAACTGTAACTGTATTCTGGAAAAAGTCGGTTTGTTATTTTAACTCAAACATAACCAATCTTTGTTACACATAAATACCAAACTTGTTTTTGCATGGATTTCGCGACGCAGTTAGCTTTTAATAATAATAATAATAAGCCATTTAGCAGACGCTTTTATCCAAAGCGACTTACAGTCATGTGTGCATAATTTTTTTTGTGTATGGGTGGTCCCGGGGATCGAACCCACTACCTTGGCGTTACAAGCGCCGTGTGCTACCAGCTGAGCTACAGAGGACCACTATTTAACAGCTAGGACCGCTATTTCTTGTCCTGGAATCCAGCTTAACTGACTGGTTATATTTTGCTTGAAAGAGACGCTAACCTAGTTACGCTGCTCACGTTAGCCATCAAGCTAACGAAGTTAGTCCCAGATGAGTTTTCCAATGGAGCCCTCTTTGTCTGGAGAAGTAAATGAACGGTTACAGTGCTGTAGGAACTGTATCTACTACACTTTTCTTCGGGACATACTGGTTCACTCAGAATTCCAATGTGTCAATTGTTTTCTTGCCGAGGACTATAGGCTTGAGGTGGCTTCCTTAATCATGCAGGACCCCAGCATACGTAAGAAACTGGGGAAAATGCAGAGTGGAATGTTGACCTTTTCAACACCGGTGGCTGGACGGCGTTCGCGCATGTTGGATGCATCTCCGTCTTGTCGTTTGTCGTTATCTGACTGGCCGGAATTGCCCGGAGTTTGTGTGCCAGGGGAGCCATCTCCTGCCTTGCCTCCCCATGTGATAGCGGAGTCAAAAGAGCACAGCAAGAGGAGCATGGCAATCAATGATGGTCGCATATCATGAGCCGTAGAAGCCGAAGATAGCGGCCTCCCGCAAAGCAGTCTACACTCCCAACAAGAGGTCGAAGCGGATACAAACAACAAATAGTTTTGCCGCCCTGGACCCTGAGGTTCCTGCACCTTCGTTGCTGGGGGTACCGGTGTCTGCGGCCGCTGTGCCTACTCCTACTCCTTCCCCTATGATTTCGAGGTCGACGTCTGCAACCTTCCGTCCCTGCTCTGGATCGAGCATGACTTCTCCATCTGTCAGAAGCCTGCACCATCCTGTGAAGCGTGGGAGTGGGCAGAATTCCTCGTCATTCTCACCAGACGTGATTTTGGACAGCTCCATGGTAAACATTTTTGACTGTTCCTGGTGCAAAAACAATGTCCTAACCCGGAGCCCGAGTAACCTGGAGGTACCTTTTGGAATCAAAACACGTTTTATAAGGAGGATAGGATCCACCCAAATAATTTGGGTTCCTGGATCCTTTTACAGCACTATAAGGCTGCGTTGAGACAATGACTTATCAATGACCCAAGCCCAGCTCCAGTTAATCCCTACCATTGTGTCGCTATGTCATCATAATGCTTTAGCAAATGTACATTATACCAGGGGCATTGGTAGACACAATGTAAGTAACCTAATTGATGTCCCTCTAACTGCCCTGAATGCCTCTGCTGATCCTACAGGTATTGTATGCAGCAATCTGTCACACCCTGGCTCTGGGGACTCTATATGTTGAGCCAGGGTGTGTAGATTCTATGTGTTTATGTTCTGTGTGGGAGTTCTAGTTGTGGTATTTCTATGTTGGCCAGAGTGGCTCCCAATCAGAGGCAACGAGTGTCAGCTGTTGCTGGTTGTCTCTGATTGGGAGCCATATTTAAACAGTCTGTTTCCCTTAGTGTTTGTGGGATCTTGTTCCGTTTGGGTTGTGTTTACCGTAGGACGTCACGTTTTCGTTTTGTTCGTGCATTCATTATATAAATAAATATGTTCGTTCATCACGCTGCGCCTTGGTCTACTCTCTATAACGATCGTGACACAATCATATGCCTATGAACCAGATTAATGCTGTTAGCACTGAGGCGGTGTGCCCTACTGTGTGCATCTCACCCTGCACTGACATAAATAACATGAGAATACTTCTGCTAAGCTTCCCAGTAAAGCAATGAAAACAAGCAAGCGTCCCAGAAAAGTGCTCAAAATAGCCCACACTAACATATGTAGCTTAAGAAACAAGGTTCATTCAATTAATAACTTGCTAGTAAGAGATGACATTCATATTCTGACTATCTCTGAAACTCACTTAGACAATACCTTTGATGATACAGTGGTAGCAATACAAGGTTATAACATTTACAGAAAATAAAAAAATGCCAGTGGTGGAGGTGTTGCTGTATATATTCAGAACCACATTCCTGTAAAGATTAGAGAGGATCTCATGTTAACCTTTTCACACGTACCAAAAAACGGGTGTGATCATTCTACATTGGTCCCTGCAGCGTACGCTCAAACCGGTGTGATTAGAACGCTTATTTAAAACTTCCAGTTTCGATTGACGCAACAGTCAGCATTTGAGCTGGCCACTCTGTTTTTTCACAGAAACATTTAGCAAAACACAGTCCTTACAAAGTTATGTCTTGAATGAGACCAGTTTATTTTTGGATGCAATATTCAGACATTCACAGAAGTAACGACAGGATAACACAACCATCCAAACCGGAAAATGTAGGCTACATTACTCCTAGCGCTAACTGAGGAAAGGTTGAAGGAACTCAAGTGGTCATATTTAGCTAACTCTCGGCTGACAGAAACCACAATATGACTTAGCTAATAGCAATTACTATTTACATTTCATCACATCATGGGTGAGCTCACCATTGATCAAAATAATTGAGTAAAAGACTTTCTAAAAATCGGAAGTAATCCGACGACGGTTAGTTTGTGCGCGCCACCATGTTTGTTTTTTCACGTCAACCAAAGATAAGAAGAGAAGGCAAGATCAGTTTGGTCTGTTTGCAGTATACATGTTGAAGGTGTTGTGTCGTCTACGATCATTCACTTCCCTTCATTCACATCCGGAAGTTTACTTGAAAATGAGTGAACCATTCCATTACCTCATTATAACATCTTTGGTCTGACAGACGTTTACGTGACAGAATGCATTGTATAAAGTCAACAAACATGGCGCCACACATAGCTGGCAAATGGCTTAGCATTAGCTCAACATAATCAATACAACTTTCAAAAAACTATTTTACACATATCATAGGTGTCCATTACAATCTATGCAATAATCGGATTGCATTATTTTTCACCAGTACTTGAAAACGTGAATAAACTGTAAATATATTATGCTCCATACATACTGTACATACTCTATAATACAGTAGAAACGACAACACAGTATACAGAAAATAAGGGACTTACTTTGAAAGGAATGCACACATGTCCAAAGTTATTATTGGTAAGGAAAACAACGAAGAAGGCAATGCGAGCGCCAGCCAGAAAATGTGCCAGATCGTGCAAGATTGCGCAAACGTCTGCATACTTGACCTGCAGAAACACTGGGGAGGTACTTGGGCTGTCCTCGAGTCAAAGAGAGAAGAAGTTTGTCCGGCTCAGTAAAGCCTCAAACATGAATTGTCCGCAACAGTGAAACGGGCTACTTCTATCTGTAATAATGAGGAGGCGGAACACACCTCAATTCAAACTGTTGTTAGAAAATAACATTTGTTAGAAAATCATTTGAAATTGACAAATTGAAACATAGCCTATAGATAATTAGCAGGCAGCTCGTGTTAACTGCCCTGTTGCGTAACAATCACATTTTGGAACAGTGAGTGCATTCTGACATCACGTGCATAAAACAACTCACGCTGGGGCGACTTTTAGAGATATTTGGAACCCACGTGTGAAAAGGTTACATACTGTTGAAGTAATATGGCTACAGGTTTATCTGCCTCACCTAAAGCCCATTCTTGTGGGTGTCACGCTCGTCTACGAGAGAGGAGGACCAAGGCGCAGCGTTGAAAGCAAACATATTTATTATACGAATGATCACACGATCAAAACAACGAAACGTGACGTCCTTGGTTACATCAACAAACCTTAACGGAACAAGAAACCACAAATAATAAATGCCAAAAGGCTACCTAAGTATGACTCCCAATCAGATACAACGAGCTACAGCCGTCTCCGATTGGGAGCCACCCTGGCCAACATAGAATTACAACAACTAGAACATAAACAAATGAAAACTCACACCCTGGCTCAACATACTAGAGTCCCCAGAGCCAGGGCGTGACAGTACCCCCCCCTAAAGGCGCGGACTCCGACCGCGCCAACCAAATCCAACAGGGGAGGGACCGGGTGGGCACTCCGCCTCGGCGGCGGATCCGGCTCCGGACATGACCCAGGCACGGGTTGTGCTGGACTGACGACACGCACCCCTGGCTTGGTGCGTGGAGGAGGAACGGGCCTTACCAGGCTGACGACGCACACCGTAGGCTTGGTGCGTGGAGCAGGGACAGGCCGGGCTGGGCTGTCGACGCACACCGTAGGCTTGGTGCGTGGAGCAGGGACAGGCCGGACCGGGCTGGCGACGCACACCGTAGGCTTAGTGCGTGGAGCAGGGACAGGCCGGACTGGGCTGGCGACGCACACCGTAGGCTTGGTGCGTGGAGCAGGGACAGGCCGGGCTGGGCTGTCGACGCACACCGTAGGCTTGGTGCGGGGAGCAGGAATGGGCCGGACCGGGCTGACGACGCGCACCACTGACTTGGTGCGGGGAGCAGGAATGGGCCGGACCGGGCTGACGACGCGCACCACTGACTTGGTGCGGGGAGCAGGAATGGGCCGGAACGGGCTGACGACGCGCACCACTGACTTGGTGCGGGGAGCAGGAATGGGCCGGACCGGGCTGACGACGCGCACCACTGACTTGGTGCGGGGAGCAGGAATGGGCCGGACCGTACTGGGAACACACACCACTGGCCCTACGTGGGGATCAGGAACAGGCCGGACCAGACTGGCAACACACGCCAGTACCTCTCGCCGTGCCTCTACATCCTCCTTCCCCCTGGTGACCAGTGACTCCCGTAACCTGGCAGCCTCCTGCTGCCCCGTCGTCCACGGCATTAGCCCCCCCCTAAAAATGTTATGGGCTTCACGCCTACCCGTGGCCAAGGCCTCCATCCCTCTCGCCAGACTCTCACCCCACTGCTCCAAAGTCCAACCTCTCTCCTCTTCACTTGGCTTGGCCCAGTCGAGACTCCTACTCCACTGCTCCCAAGTCCATCCTCTCTCTTCTTCACGCTGCTTGGTCCTGTTATGGTGGTTTCTTCTGTCACGCTCGTCTACGAGAGAGGAGGACCAAGGCGCAGCGTTGAAAGCAAACATATTTATTATACGAATGATCGAATGATTATACACACGATCAAAACAACGAAACGTGACGTCCTTGGTTACATCAACAAACCTTAACGGAACATGAAACCACAAATAATAAATGCCAAAAGGCTACCTAAGTATGACTCCCAATCAGAGACAACGAGCTACAGCCGTCTCCGATTGGGAGCCACCCTGGCCAACATAGAATTACAACAACTAGAACATAAACAAATGAAAACTCACACCCTGGCTCAACATACTAGAGTCCCCAGAGCCAGGGCGTGACAGTGGGAAGCTGTGATAGACCACCAAGTGATAACAGTCAGTATATGGATAACATGTGTGAAATGATCAATAATGCATGTGATATCAGCAGAGAGGAATATTTTCTCGGTGATTTAAATATTGACTGGCTTTCATCAAGCTGCCCACTAAAGAAAAAGCTTCAAACAGTAACCAGTGCATGCAACCTAGTTCAGGTTATCAGTCAACCTACCAGGGTAGTTACAAACAGCACAGGAATTAAATCATCAACATGTATTGATCACATCTTTACTAATGCTGCAGAAATGTGCATGAAAAATAAAAAGCAGTATCCAGATCCATCAGATGTAGTGATCACAATATAGTAGCCATATCTAGTAAAACCAAAGTTCCAACGGCTGGCCCTAATATAGTGTATAACAATACGTCTTATAGTGATTTCTATGTTGTTGATGTAAATAATTGGTCTGTGGTGTGTAATGAGGTGCAAACAGACGTTACACTTGACACATCCAAGTATATCTGACCAAATTATGAAAGACAAGAATTGTAATTTTGAATTCCGTAAAGTGAGTGGAAGAAGTGAAAAAAGTATTATTGTCTATCAACAGTGACAAGCCACCAGGGTCTGACAACTTGGATGGAAAATTACTGAGGATAATAGCGGACGATATTGCAACTCCTATTTGCCATATCTTCAATCTAAGCCTACTAGAAAGTGTAGGCCCTCAGGCCTGGAGGGAAGCAAAAGTAATTCCGCTACTTAAGAATAGTAAACCCCCCTTTACTGGCTCAAATAGCCAACCAATCAGCCTGTTACTAACCTTTAGTACATTTTTTGAAATAATTGTGTTTGACCAGATACAATGCTATTTTACAGTAAACAAATTGACGACAGACTTTCAGCACCCTTATAGGGAAGGACATTCAACAAGCACAGCACTCACAAAAATGGCTGATGATTGGCTGAGAGAAATTGATGATAAAAAGATTGTGGGGGCTGTTTTGTTAGACTTCATTGCGGTTTATGACATTATCGATCATAGTCTGCTGCTGGAAGAACGTATGCGTTATGGCTTTACACCCCCTGCTATATTGTGGATAAAGAGTTACATGTCTAACAGAACACAGAGAGTGTTATTTAATGTAAGCCTCTCCAACATAATCCAGGTAGAATCAGGAATTCCCCAGGGCAGCTGTCTAGGCCCCTTACTTTTTTCAATCTTTACTTACAACATGCCACTGGCTTTGATTAAAGCTGGCTCAGAGTAAAGCCAGTGTGTCTATGTATGTGGATGATTCAACACTATACACGTCAGCTACTACAGTGACTGAAATGAATGCAACACTTAACAAAGAGCTGCAGTTAGCTTCAGAATGGGTAGCAAGGAATAAGTCCTAAATATTTCAAAAACTAAAAGCATTGTATTTGGGACAAATCATTCACTAAACCCTAAACATCAATTAAATCTTGTAATAAATAATTTGGAAATTTAGCAAGTTGAGGTGACTACACTCCTTGGAGTAAACCTGGATTGTAAACTGTCATGGTCAAAACATATCAATACAACAGTAGCTAAGATGGGGAGAAGTCTGTCCATAATAAAGCGCTTCTCTACCTTCTTAACAGCACTATCAACAAGGCAGGTCCTACAGTCTCTAGTTTTGTCACACCTGGACTACTGTTCAGTTGTGTGGTCAGGTGCCACAATTTGCAATTGGCTCAGAACAGTGCAGCACAGCTGGCCCTTGACTTCATCACTACTTGTATTTGTGAGAGGTATTTACATGTTGAAAGCACCGAGCTGTCTGTTTAAATGACTAGCATACAACTCAGACACCCATGCATACCCAAAACGACATGCCACCAGATGTCTCTTCACAGTCCCCAAGTCCAGAACAGACTATGGGAGGCGCACAGTACTACATAGAGCCACGACTACATGGAACTCTATTCCACATCAGGTAACTGATGCAAGCTGTAGAATCAGATTTTAAAAACAGATAAAAATACACCTTATGGAACAGCGTGGACTCTGAAGCAACACAAACATAGGCACAGACACATGCATACACACGCGCGATAACAAATACACACACGTACACATGGATTTTGTTTTGTAGATATGTGGTAGTGGAGTAGGGCCTGAGGGCACACACTTAGTGTGTTGTGAAATCTGTTATAAATGTATTGTAATGTTTAAAAAATAAAAATAAAATTTAAAGAAGGAAGAATAGCTGCTGCCTTGGCTAATGGGGATCCATAATAAATACAAATACAATCTCAGTAAAATCTTTGAAATTGTTGCATGTTGCGATTATATTTGTGTTAACTGTATATAAAATGTAATTGTCAGTTATGACTTTTGTATATAATTTGTATACATATATTTTTTTCTTCAGGTATGACTTTCCACGGTTAGAAAACACATGCATTTAAACAATTTTTACTAGACTGTTTTTTTTATCCATTTACGGTATAAATTCTGCATGTCACAATGTAAGAATCAAATATAACCTTAACCGGTCCATTATAAGGGAAAGGATGATGAAGATGATGTAGTACCCTGTAGCTGTAGAATCCCTCCACAACTTCATAGAGGATCTAGATACATTTTCTAACCTCTATGGATTACAACCACATTATAATAAATGTACTATATTAAGTATTGGTTCTCCTCTAGCTCAGTTGGTAGAGCATGGCGCTTGCAACGCCAGGGTTGTGGGTTCGTTTCCCACAGGGGGCCAGTTTGAAAATGTATGCACTCACTAACTGTAAGTCGCTCTGGATAAGAGCGTCTGCTAAATGACAAAAAATGTAAAATGTAAGAGTCAGGCAACCTGTTAAATACAGTATAACATACTGTCTCTGATTCGCTGGTCTACTGAGCCACTGGTCTGAGCGCACCACCTCGGCAACACCGAAATGGAAACCCAACGCACCCTAATCACCTCCAGTGCACCTGCACCTCATCACCACCCCTTTATAGCCCTGGACTGTTCAGTGTTGTGATTGTTAGTGACTTGTTGTGCTCTTGCTCAGTGTTAAGTAAACCTTTACATTGTTGATTCCTGCGTCTGCGTCCTGCCTCTTCGTATCCTCAGTTCTCGTCACACATACTTATTAACAGATGACGATTCCCTGATTATGATGCCAAACAGTCACTCATACAGTGTCTACACAGTGCTGGAAATCTTTTATCTAAAAAAAATGAATCCGTACCAAACAAGGATGATAGCCCTTGGTAAATATTTCCCTGAAATATTTCCACAAGTATAGTATAGTATAGTATAGTATAGTATAGTATAGTGCCTTTAAAAATACATCTAGATTGAGAAATAGACCTACTGTATGGATGCCATGTTTAAATTATCTGTCCAGTGTTTCCAGATGTACAGTATATGAAACAGTACCTATAATTAATTACAATATGAGTGAAATAGTTTTAGTTCCCCCATTTTTTTATTTATTAAGTATGTTAAAAAGCAGCTTTTCTGTGTTGGAAGGTACCCAACAACAGAATGGGGAGGGGGCGTATACCTGTCATAAAAAAATATTAATGCAATTGGACCGCTGATTGGCCAGCTCATCCTCCTCAGGAGGATGACTTCATCCTCTATGAGGAAATAGCAAGCATATATTTTTTTAAACTACCTGTTTGAGATACAAGTTTGAGTTGTTTTTTTAAATGTTTCCCCCCCCCCCCAATTTATGCTTTTGCCACAAATACGAGAATAGGATGAGTCAACAACATTATTTGGGTATGAGTAAACAGAATATAGATTTTCACTGACAGCTATATGTCCTGTAGAGGCAAACAGCAGATGGCATACTTGTGGGTGTCCTGGGTTGCTTAACTTAACTTAGCTTAACTTTCTGTGGTGCTATGGAACAGAACAGTAGTCTTGAATTATGTTTCTTTATTCATTTTCATCGAATATGTGAAGTATAATCTTATGTATAATAAAATAATTTAAGTTGAACGATTTACATGATCTTTTCATAATGCTCATTTTGCTCTCTATTCCAAAAGGTGCATTGAGCTTACATTCTGCTACATATTCTTGGACTTGGAACGCAGCTCAGAGATGTTAACTGGAAGGGTGTTCGGTCACTTCTGGAGAGTAGCCCCTATGATATTAAAGGGGAAAAGGAAATTAAGTAAACACTTACAATAATTGATGAAAGTAAGTAAATGTACTAAGGCCTGTGTTCCTGTTTGCATATATTTTTTAAGCTTACTGTAAATGGCGTCCAGCTTTGTTTTCTCTAGCGGCTGACGGTGTGATCCACTCCCCTTTGACATCGTCTGGAGGTTGCTCACCAACAAGACCTCCACAGGATAGACTGCTGTGATCAATGTCCATACAAAGGATGAGGCAGAGTTGGCATTTACAGCATAGGCCCAGCCAGCTTGTCAACAAACACCCCTGTCCCTGGGTGGATTTCAACCTATTTAAATGTGGACACAGGGAGTAAATTTTTTTAAATAATTTCCATCAAACAAAATATGCAAATAGAATGAACATTAATTGTTTGAATGTCTGAAAATAGAGTAATGTCCCTTTAAAGCGCATTACCTGATCTGAAGATGGCGTAGTAGTGCAGTTGTGTTTTTATCGTCTGTCTGTAAATAGCCTGTAAATACCCTATTTTTCGTACATATTTCCCTATCAGACTTTTCATCCTTCTAGAAGATATACTTTCCTGCAACCCGCCTCACTCAATGTGGAACGGATTCTATTATTGACTTACCTTTATCTAGAATCTAGAATCTCCAGTTGAAACTAGCTAGCCAGCTAACTAGCTACTTGCTATTTGCTATTAGCCACAGCTAGCGGTGTTTCACCCAGAACATTGGATTTTTTTCTGCGGGATTAATTTTAATCACTGGACATTGATCACCGGATATTCGGCCAGTCTGCACAGCGCGTTATCGACCCAGAACATATCAGTTTTTCCGCCGGAATCACTGAATCACTGGACCTTTAACTCCGGATTCATCGCTACCAGCTAGCTACCACCAGCTAGCTACAACAAAACGGACGCTGTGGTCTGGCTAATCATCCTGAGCTAGGCCCATCGCCCATCTCCCGGCTATCTACCTCTCTGTCAACCGGACGGGACCACCTAGTGTTGACACGGAGCCCCGCCGATCCTATACGACTGGTCTGCCGACGAAATCGTCTGATGTGGTTACGACGTTAACCACGAAGATTCCATCCATCTGCTAGCCCTGGCCCGCTAGCACACGCTAGCCGTGGCCTCTTACTAGTGCTTCACCACCGGACCTTATGATAACTCAGCTATACAGCTGATATCTGCTGGACTGTTCCTTTTTACGGTACTACATCCTGTTTATGTTTAGCCTCAGCCCAAACATGGTTAGTTTATTGTTGTTTCGGTTATTTCTAATTGTACTATATCACTGTAGACCCCCCAGCCTAGCTAAACCTGCCTTAGATAGCTCCTTTGCCCCTCCCCCTATACACGCGGAGACCGACTCAATTGATGCCTCCAGCGATGCTATCTCTTTCATTGTTACCCAACGCTTAGGTTTACCTCCACTTTACTCATATCCTTCCATATCCTTGTCTGTACATAATGCCCTGAATCTTTTTTATAACACCCGGAAATCTGCCCCCTTTATTCTATGTACCCAACGCACTAGAAGACCAGTTCTTAAAGCCTTTAGCCGTATCCTTATTCTAGTCCTCCTCTGTTCCTCTGGTGATGTAGAGGCTAACCCAGGCCCTGCAGCCCTCAGTATCACTCCTACTCCCCAGGCGCTATCATTTGATGACTTCTGTCATCGCAAAAGTCTTGGTTTCTTGCACATAAATATCAGAAGTCTACTTCCTAAGTTTTAGTTATTCACTGCATTAGCACACTCTGCCAACCCTGATGTTCTAGCAGTGTCTGAATCCTGGCTCAGGAAGGCCACCAAAAATTCTGAAATTTCCATCCCCAACTATAACATTTTCCGTCTAGATAGAACTGCCAAAGGGGGTGGAGTTGCAATCTACTGTAGAGATAGCCTGCAGAGCTCTATCATACTATCCAGGTCTGTGCCCAAACAGTTTGAGCTTCTACTTCTAAAAATCCACCTTTCCAGAAATAAGTCTCTCACTGTTGCCGCTTGCTACAGACCCCCCTCAGCCCCCCAGCTGTGCCCTGGACACCATATGTGAATTGATTGCCCCCATTTATCCTCAGAGTTTGTACTGCTTGGTGACCTAAATTGGGATATGCTTAATACCCCAGCCATCCTACAATCCAAGCTAGATGCCCTCAACCTCACGCAAATTATCAACGAACCTACCAGGTACAACCCTAAATCCGTAAACATGGGTACCCTCATAGATATCATCCTGACTAACATACCCTCTAAATACACCTCAGCTGTCTTCAACCAGGATCTCAGCGATCACTGCCTTATTGCCTGCGTCAGTAACGGGTCCGCGGTCAAACAACCACCCCTCATCACTGTCAAACGCTCCTAAAACACTTTAGCGAGGAGGCCTTCCTAATTGACCTGGCCCAGGTATCCTGGATGGATATAGATCTCATTCCGTCAGTAGAGGATGCCTGGTTGTTCCTTAAAAGTAATTTCCTCTCAATCTTAAATAAACATGCCCCATTCAAAAAATACAGAACTAAGAACCGATATAGCCCCTGGTTCTCCTCAGACTTGACTGCCCTTGACCAGCACAAAAACATCCTGTGGCGTACAGCATTAGCATCAAATAGCCCCGCGATATGCAACTTTTCAGGGAAGTTAGGAACCAATATACACAAGCAGTCAGGAAAGCAAAGGCTAACTTTTTCAAACAGAAATTTGCATCCTGTAGCACTAACTCCAAAAAGTTTTGGGACACTGTAAAGTCCATGGAGAATAAGAGCACTTCCTCCCAGCTGCCCACTGCACTGAGGCTAGGAAACACTATCACAACCGATAAATCTATAATAATCGAGAATTTCAACAAGCATTTTGCTACAGCTGGCCATGCTTTCCATCTGGCTACCACTAACCCGGCCACCAACTCTGCACCCTCTGCTGCAACTTGCCCATGCCCCCCCCCCGCTTCTCCTTCACACAAATTCAGACAGCTGATGTTTTGAAAGTGCTGCAAAATCTGGACCCCTACAAATCAGCTGGGCTAGACAATCTGGAACCTTTCTTTCTAAAACTAGCCGCCGAAATTGTCGCTACCCCTATTACTAGTCTGTTCAACCTCTCTTTCATAACGTCTGAGATCCCCAGAGATTGGAAAGCTGCCGCGTTCATCCCCCTCTTCAAAGGGGGTGACACTCTAGATCCAAATTGCTACAGACCTATATCCATCCTGCCCTGCCTTTCGAAAGTATTCGAAAGCCAAGTTAACAAACAGATCATCGACCATTTCGAATACCACCGTACCTTCTCCGCTATGCAATCCGGTTAACGAGCTGGTCACGGGTGCACTTCAGCCACGCTCAAGGTCCTAAACGATATTATAACCGCGATTGATAATAGACAGTACTGTGCAGCCGTCTTCATCGACCTGGCCAAGGCTTTCGACTCTGTCAACCACCGCATTCTTGTTGGCAGACTAAATAGCCTTGGTTTCTCAAATGACTGCCTCGCCTGGTTCACCAACTACTTCTCAGATAGAGTTCAGTGTGTCAAATCGGAGGGCCTGTTGTCTGGACCTATGGCAGTCTCTATGGGGGTGCCACAGGGTTCAATTCTTGGGCCGACACTTTTCTCTGTGTATATCAATGATGTCGCTCTTGCTGCTGGTGACTCTCAGATCCACCTCTCGCAGACGACACCATTTTGTATACATCTGGCCCTTCATTGGACACTGTGTTAACAAACCTCCAAACGAGCTTCAATGCCATACAACAATCCTTCAGTAGCCTCCAACTGCTCTTAAACACTAGTAAAACTAAATGCATGCTTTTCAATCGAACGCTGCTGGCACCCGCCCACCCGACTAGAATCACCACTCTCGACGGGTCTGACGTAGAGTATGTGGACAACTACAAATACCTAGGTGTCTGGTTAGACTGTAAACTCAACTTCCAGACTCACATAAAGAATCTCCAATCCAAAGTTAAATCTAGAATCGGCTTCCTATTTTGCAGCAAAGCCTCCTTCACTCATGCTGCCAAACATGCCCTCGTAAAACTGACTATCCTACCGATCCTTGACTTCGGCGATGTCATTTACAAAATAGCCTCCAACACTCTACTCAGCAAATTGGATGTAGTCTATCACAGTGCCATCCGTTTTGTCTCCAAAGCCCCATACACTACCCACCACTGTGACCTGTACGCTCTTGTTGGCTGGTCCTCACTACATGTTCGTCGTCAAACCCACTGGCTCCAGGCCATCTATAAATCACTGCTAGGCAAATCCCGCCTTATCTTAGCTCATTGGTCACCATAGCAGCACCCACCCGTAGTCTGCGCTCCAGCAGGTATATCTCACTGGTCATTCCCAAAGCCAACACCTCCTTTGGCCGCCATTCCTTCCAGTTCTCTGCTGCCAATGACTGGAACGAATTGCAAAATTCTCTGAAGCTGGAGACTCTTATCTCCCTCAATAACTTTAAGCATCAGTTGTCAGAGCACCTTACCGATCACTGCACCTGTACACAGCCCATCTGAAATTAGCCCACCCAACTACTTCATCCCTATATTGTTATTTATTTTGCTCTTTTGCACCCCAGTATCTCTATTTGCACATAATCTCTTGCACATCTAGCATTCCAGTGTTAATACTATTGTAATTATTCTGCACTATAGCCTATTTATTGCCTTACCTCCATAACTTGCTACATTTGCTCAGACTGTATATATATTTTCTGTTGTATTTCTGACTTTATGTTTTTTACCCCATATGTAACTCTGTGTTGTTTTTTATTGCACTACTTTGCTTTATCTTGGCCAGGTCGCAGTTGTAAATGAGAACCTGTTCTCAACTGGCTTACCTGGTTAAATAAAGGTGAAATAAAATAAATTAATAAAAAATTAGTCACAGGAACCGGAGAGAAGGGTGGAGGTGGGTTGTGCAGGGCCAGATGCAACGCTGGAGAGGACAGAGCTGGGTTGTGCAGAGGCAGACGCAGGGCTGGAGAGGGCGGAGCTGGGTTCTGCAGAGCCAGATGCAGGGCTGGAGAGGGAGCAGCTGGGTTGTGCAGGGGAAGATGCATGGCTGGAGAGGGTGGAGGAAGCTAGTGCAGGAGAACAATTTTTACCAGTTTCCTCACATCTATGAGGAGCCCAGGCACATCTACTGTTTAAAATATATGGATTAGATTGAAGATAAATTGAGTAGTGAAATAACATCTTTCAGAGGTGTGCTACAGCAGATGTGAAAACCTTACAGTTTCTGTGAACATAAGACGAAACAACCAAGCTAGGTCATCTCATTTACCGACACTGGCAAACGCAAGCATTACTAAAATAGTAAAATATGGGTGGGCATTGATGTTCAAAATTACACGACTGACTGGTTTGTAGCATCACTCAGACATCAAGCGGGTCCATACAAACAACAAATGTGCGTGAGGAACAAAGTGTTCGGGGTGGGGTTACCTAGGTGTAAAACATTATTAGTAGCTATGGTATCAGTTAGCTTTCAATACTGAATAAGGGGAACAGCCTATTGCAAAAATCCCAGATAAGCAGCACAGACCCTGGTTTTTGAGTCAAGACTATTGCTTAGTATTACCTTGAAGAACCATCTCCTTCCATGTGTCATTCTGCTGTTTCAGTTTGAAAGTTCTCCTGTTTAAGTTTGGAGATCTCCTGCTCCAATTCGTCCACTCTGTTCGTAAGCTTAACGCTATCTGATGACCGGTACTGTTTTAGGAACTCTTCAGCTGATGTCTTCTTAGTCACCATTGACTTCTGGGTATCATATGAATGACAATATGGGTGAATGACAAATGCTGACAATCACTGTTCATTGAACACAAGAGGGACAATTTTGTTGTAGTAATAAAACCTTAATGTGTAAATGAGCCTTACCTTTGGCTGCAAGGGGGTCGGGTTATCTATGTCAGTTGAGTAATCTGACTCTTTTCCTAATTTTTTGGGTGGAACAGATGCCCTCTTGCTCTGCTTGGGAGCATAGTGTTGGAGATCGTTATCACTGGCGAGTGATTTAATCTCGCTTGTTGTGTGGAATCGATTGTCTGAAAAAAATACAAAGTAGAAGAAGACATTTACCTAAGTTAGGGTCAATGCCCAGCTAACAATGAGGAATCGGCCCGGAATCGGATGTCGGACTCGGCCCGGAATCAAAATGAATGACTGCCCAGAATTGGCCCAAGTACATCAGGGCGTTTCCGTCTACCGGAATTCAGCCGACTTTGCCGGCATCTTACCAGAATCCCCCCGATGCAATTTTTAAAAAATGTATACAAAATTACCCGATTTAGTAATTTAAAATATTACTATTATACATTCTATACATACAAATTACACCCATCCACAAAGTTTTTAATGCTGATAAATTGCCTTGCACAAGGTATCAAAATACTAAAATACTACTTAAACAGGAAAGACTCTTATTGAATTTAATTTAAATGTAAATTTTATTTTTTGATCACAGAAACAATGAGAAATGGCTTGATTTTGTCTATTTAAACATTATTTATATTTAAGCTCTGGTAGGCATTTAGTTACTTCTCACTCGCTCTCCCTCCATCTCTGTCAGGGGCTAGCTTCATCCATCATTTTATGTATTTTTCTATCTCCACATCAGGAACTTCGGAATGGCTGCGACACACAGCACCTTTGTAAATATCAGTAAGAGCAAAAATAGAACACTTATTGAAATACTCCCTGAAATATGACTCATAGTTTATGCAACTCCCCTATCCCTACAAAATAGTTTTATCAATGGCATTTTGTAAAATATTTCGAGTTCATTATATTCTTCCTGCCTTGAAAAATGTGTTGTAATAATGAACTTCCCTGCTGACATTCAAATTGACATGATGGCCTGTTTTATTTAATTAATCACTTCCGGTTAAGATATCATGAAGGATTGCTGCAAAAATACAAAACAGAACACAGTTGTGTTTTATCCCTCACATTCTTTCAGTAGTTAAAGTTATAAAGGATAATAAAGATCAATATAAACAACATAATCAAAGGAATCACATTATAGATCAGGGGTGGGCAACTTTGATTTAGGTGGGGGCCACAATATGTACCTAACATGTAAAACGATCACACACTGGCTGCTGCTGTTGTTGAATGTTTGGCTCAATCCTTGTTGGCCGATCAGAATTCCCAGGTGTCTCACTTCTTTCCTCTGGAGGTCTGATAACTGGTGCAGATGGCAAACCCTTAGAGGTGTTTGACTGGCCCTTGCGTGGAAACTTTTCCTTTTCACTTTCAGTGGCACTGAATATTTGCGTGTTTGTGCCCCTGATGTTACAAAATATAAGGTTATTGAAGTCACAAGAACGACCAGTGAAGTAAACATATGTTGGATATTTAGGCCATCCACTGAGAAATAAAAAAAATATACATCATTTTTGTTATAGTTGTTATACCTTACTTTTCTCTTCATATATGTGGGATGGTCATCCTCTTCCTCAGTCTGAAGATCAGATTGGACCACAGCCATAGGAAGCTTACGGCTAGCTTCTTCATATGTGTCGGCAAGGGAATATTTATGTATTGTGTTTAGATTGCAGATACATAGTTGTCTTATGAGGTTGATGTCAGTTATAAATAGTTGACTGGAAATATAACATGAACTCACCTCTAGTGTACCTGATGTTCACATCAAACAGACCCTATGTTTCGTCAGGTGCTTCTTGACGTTTCACTGCCCTCGTGCAGCGTTCTGTGGCTGTATAAGGGGGCCAGTAGCTCATGCCATCCTGAACCCATGATGAAGGCATAACTTCGGTCTCCTTCTTCTCCACGGATATAAAGTCCACAATGTGAAACATGCTGTGTAATTTGAGAACGAATATGCATCATTTATAGTATTGAAAGTAAGACTCTGATAAGAGGACTAGCTCTACTGACCAGCCAAATGCAGGCTGTGGTGTTGATTGTATCCGCTGACCCTCACTGATTCTGAATGTCCCACATTTAGCCCACTAGATTGTGTGTTTGTGTCATGGTTATTTTTTAAACATGTTTTACTTTTCCATGCTAATTGGTGACTAATGTATGATCACAGGTTTGTAGTGTATATGTATATTACTTAATATTTCAATATGATATGAATAATGTAGTGCTCATTAGTATAGACAGAAATTCATGCACTTTAAAAGACACATTTGTATTTAGAGTAGTTCAAATACTTATATACAGCACTATTCAAAAGTTTGGGATCACTTAGAAATGTCCTTGTTTTCGAAAGAAAATCTTTTTTTTTGGCCATTAAAATAATATCAAATTGATCAGAAATACAGTGTAGATATTGTTAATGTTGTAAATGGCTGTTGTAGCTGGAAACGGCAGATTTTGTTATGGAATATCTACCTAGGCGTACAGAGGCCCATTATCAGCCACCATCAGTCCTGTGTTCCAATGGCATGTTGTGTTTGCTAATCCAAGTTTGAAAGGCTAATTGATCATTAGAAATCCCTTTTGACATTAAGTTAGCACAGCTGAAAACTGTTGTGCTGATTAAAGAAGCAATAAAACTGGCCTTCTTGAAACTAGTTGAGTATCTGGAGCATCAGCAATTGTGGGTTCGATTACAGGCTCAAAATGGCCAGAAACAAATAACTGTCTTCTGAAACTCGTCAGTCTATTCTTGCTCTGAGAAATTAAGGCTATTCCATGCGAGAAATTGCCAAGAAACTGAAGATCTCATACAACGCTGTGTACTACTCCCTTCACAGAACAACGCAAACTGGCTCTAACCTGAATAGAAAGAGGAGTGGGAGGCCCCAGTGCACAACTGAGCAAGAGGACAAATACATTAGTGTCTAGTTTGAGAAAGAGGCACATCACAGGTCCTCAACAGGCAGCTTCAATAAATAGTACCCGCAAAACACCAGTCTCAACGTCAACAGTGAAGAGGCGACTCCGGGATGCTGACCTTCTTGGCAGAGTTTTATTAAACATTAAAGCATTAGACCTATCAATAAAAGCTTCAGTCATACAGTGGGGAGAACAAGTATTTGATACACTGCCGATTTTGCAGGTTTTTCTACTTACAAAGCATGTAGAGGTCAGTAAATTTTATCATAGGTACACTTCAACTGTGAGAGACGGAATCTAAAACAAAAATCCAGAAAATCACATAGTATGATTTTTAAGTAATTAATTTGCATTTTATTGCATGACATAAGTATTTGATCACCTACCAACTAGTAAGAATTCTGGCTCTCACAGACCTGTTAGTTTTTCTTTAAGAAGCCTTCCTGTTCTCCACTCATTACCTGTATTAACTGCACTTGTTTGAACTCGTTACCTGTATAAAAGACACCTGTCCACACACTCAATCAAACAGACTCCAACCTCTCCACAATGGCCAAGACCAGAGAGCTGTGTAAGGACATCAGGGATAAAATTGTAGACCTGCACAAGGCTGGGATGGGCTACAGGACAATAGGCAAGCAGCTTGGTGAGAAGGCAACAACTGTTGGTGCAATTATTAGAAAATGGAAGATGTTCAAGATGACAGTCAATCAACCTCGGTCTGGGGCTCCATGCAAGATGGATGGGGCCATGTATCACAAGATCTTGGACAACAACCTCCTTCCCTCAGTATGAGCATTGAAGATGGGTCGTGGCTGGGTCTTCCAGCATGACAACGACCCGAAACACCGAGCCAGGGCAACTAAGGAGTGGCTCCGTAAGAAGCATCTCAAGGTCCTGGAGTGGCCTAGCCAGTCTCCAGACCTGAACCCAATAGAAAATCTTTGGAGGGAGCTGAAAGTCCGTATTGCCCAGCGACAGCCCCGAAACCTGAAAGATCTGGAGAAGGTCTGTATAGAGGAGTGGGCCAAAATCCCTGCTGCAGTGTGTGCAAACCTGGTCAAGACCTACAGGAAACATATGATCTCTGTAATTGCAAACAAAGGTTTCTGTACCAAATATGAAGTTCTGCTTTTCTGATGTATCAAATACTTATGTCATGCAATAAAATGAAAATTAATTACTTAAAAATCATACAATGTGATATTCTGGATTTTTGTTTTAGATTCCGTCTCTCACAGTTGAAGTGTACCTATGATTAAAGTACAGACCTCTACATGCTTGTAAGTAGGAAATCCTGCAAAATCGGCAGTGTATCAAATACTTGTTCTCCCCACTGTACAAAAGTTATACTTAAATCCAAACTGGTTCTCTAGCAAATTAGTAAGATTGTCTCACCCCATGTTCCTTTTTCCCTTTATTCAGATTACAACCTCTCACTTTCAGTTATTTAAAAGGAAATCATCTCCCAAATATTACTATTTCTAAAACAAGCCATAGAAAGTTGGTTGCAATTTCAATTTAATCTTCCAGAAACGACACAACTAATAATGCAACAAGTATTGTGGTTAAACTCAAATATACTAATTGATAAAAAAACATTATTTTTTGAAGAAATGCTTAAAAAAAGGTATAATCTTCATAAATTATATCATAGTTAGGATTGGTGGAGTTATGTCGCACATGTAGCTATCAAAAACATATGGAAATGTCTGCTCTACCCAAAATTACAACCAGATAATTGCAGCATTACCGCAATAATGGAAGAGGAAAGTGCAAGGGGAAAAAGTATGGAACTTGTCTGTCAGCCCTCTATTAAAGAACATAATTGGTTAAAGAAAATTGTGATAAATAAAAAAGTATACCAGTTTCATTTAAGAACCAAAGTATTGACAGCCGTCCCATATATAATTCCAAAATACCAATAGAATGTTATTTACAGTGGGGAGAACAAGTATTTCATACACTGCCGATTTTGCAGGTTTTCCTACTTACAAAGCATGTAGAGGTCTATACTTTTTTATCATAGGTACACTTCAACTGTGAGAGACGGAATCTAAAACAAAAATCCAGAAAATCACATAGTATGATTTTTAAGTAATTCATTTGCATTTTATTGCATGACATAAGTATTTGATCACCTACCAACCAGTAAGAATTCCGGCTCTCACAGACCTGTTAGTTTTTCTATAAGAAGCCCTCCTGTTCTCCACTCATTACCTGTATTAACTGCACCTGTTTGAACTCGTTACCTGTATAAAAGACACCTGTCCACACACTCAATCAAACAGACTCCAACTTCTCCACAATGGCCAAGACCAGAGAGCTGTGTAAGGACATCAGGGATACAATTGTAGACCTGCACACGGCTGGGATGGGCTACAGGACAATAGGCAAGCAGCTTGGTGAGAAGGCAACAACTGTTGGCGCAATTATTAGAAAATGGAAGAAGTTCAAGATGACGGTCAATCAACCTCGGTCTGGGGCTCCATGCAAGATCTCACCTCGTGGGGCATCAATGATCATGAGGAAGGTGAGGGATCAGCCCAGAACTACACGGCAGGACCTGGTCAATGACCTGAAGAGAGCTGGGACCACAGTCTCAAAGAAAACCATTAGTAACACACTACGCCGTCATGGATTAAAATCAATCACACAAGGTCCCCCTGCTCAAGCCAGCGCATGTCCAGGCCCGTCTAAAGTTTGCCAATGACCATCTGGATGATCCAGAGGAGGAATGGGAGAAGGTCATGTGGTCTGATGAGACAAAATAGAGCTTTTTGTTCTAAACTCCACTCGCCGTGTTTGGAGGAAGAAGAAGAATGAGTACAACCCCAAGAACACCATCCAACCATGAAGCATGAAGGTGGAAACATCATTCTTTGGGGATGCTTTTCTGCAAAGGGGACAGGACGACTGCACCATATTGAAGGGAGGATGGATGGGGCCATGTATCGCGAGATCTTGGCCAACAACCTCCTTCCCTCAGTAAGAGCATTGAAGATGGGTCGTGGCTGGGTCTTCCAGCATGACAACGACCCGAAACACACAGCCAGGGCAACTAAGGAGTGGCTCCATAAGAAGCATCTCAAGGTCCTGGAGTGGCCTAGCCAGTCTCCAAACCTGACCCCAATAGAAAATCTTTGGAGGGAGCTGAAAGTCTGTATTGCCCAGCGACAGCCCCGAAACCTGAAGGATCTGGAGAAGGTCTGTATGGAGGAGTGGGCCAAAATCCCTGCTGCAGTGTGTGCAAACCTGGTCATGACCTACAGGAAACGTATGATCTCTGTAATTGCAAACAGGTTTCTGTACCAAATATTATGTTCTGCTTTTCTGATGTATAAAATACTTATGTCATGCAATAAAATGCAAATTAATTACTTAAAAATTATACAATGTGATTTTCTGGATTTTTGTTTTAGATTACGTCTCTCACAGTTGAAGTGTACCTATGATAAAAATTACAGACCTCTACATGCTTTGTAAGTAGGAAAACCTGCTAAATCGGCAGTGTGTCGAATACTTGTTCTCCCCACTGTATGTGTGTGTGTATGCGAGAAAAGAAAAAAAACATATGGGGGATTGGAAGTGATGCAGACAATTACATTGATGGAAGTTACATCTCTCTGCAATATTAAAGCTGATCTACCCCCCCAAAAAAGAAACAAGATAGAAATGAAAATAAAAGTATCTGGCAATGGCCTCCCGAGTGGGCAGTGGTCTAAGGCACTGCATCGCAGTGCTAGCTGTGCCACAAGAGATCCTGGTTTGAGTCCAGTCTCTGTCGTAGCTGGCCGCGACCGGGAAACCCATGGGGCGGTGCACAAGTCGTCCAGGTTAGGGGAGGGTTTGGCCGGCAGGGGTATTCTTGTCCCATCGCGCACTAGTGACTGCTGTGGTGGACTGGGCGCAGTGCACGCTGACACGGTTGCCAAGTGTACGGCATTTCCTCTGACACATTGGTGTGGCTGGGTTCCGGGTTAAGCGGGCATTGTGTCAAGAAGCGGCTTGGCTGGGTTATGT
Source organism: Coregonus clupeaformis (assembly GCF_020615455.1). Lineage (NCBI taxonomy): Eukaryota > Metazoa > Chordata > Actinopteri > Salmoniformes > Salmonidae > Coregonus > Coregonus clupeaformis. The sequence continues at coordinate 4,686 of NW_025533746.1, read as the reverse complement.
TTCGGAGGACGCACGGCTCTCGACCTTCGCATCTCCGAGTCCATACGGGAGTTGCAACGATGGGACAAGACTGTAACTACCAATTGGATACCTTGAAATTTAGAAAAAGTATCGGGCAATATCTGTTAGATTACAGATTGCAGCTGTTAACCTTCAACCAAATGAAGAAGTTGTTTTTAAATGGCAAGAGCACACACTTTAGAAGGCTTTCATCTACCATGGCACATTTCAGATTCAAAGACATATCTGACAGAAGGAAGACTCACAACTGTGATAATTTAACTGGGTAGTCATTATATACAACATAGGGATCCCCTTTAATCAAAATTATATTTCTAACTAAACCTATACTGTCTTTGCTTTTGATGCAATATTTACCAGTGACAAACTTGATGCAGAATTTGGCTAGATATATTTCCTTGTATTCACTGACTGGACAGGTAACATGTTGTGGAATAGGACCATCATTGTTACATTTGTTCACTTTAGGGTAAGAAATGTCACTACAACCATCAGAGGTCATATGTTCCAACTCTGATATCCTCCTTATAACTTGTGCCACAGGAAAGTGTGGACTTCTAACCATTTTTTTACATTTGACCTAAGAAGTTTTCAAATGGAAAACCGGAGATAGTATCAAGGTGACCGTGCTGTTTCACATCATCACTTAGATGGAGAAGGCCATGCATATTGTATACCACATTCTTATCCCCATAGAGCTGGCCAAAGTGCTCTACAAAAGACACCAGCAAGGTTTTAGCAAAGTCACACATCGTAACACATAGGGAAGGACTAGCAAGAATAGATATTGCAACTGAAAGGAGCATGAAATGATTGTACACCGGTGCACTCAAAATATTGTACAGCACAACTGGCCCAGTGTATAACAGAAACTGTCTGAATTCAGTAGCCTTCCACCTGTGTCTTTCAGCAACAGACCTAGGCTTTCTTGCAAACTCAGAGGGAGTATAGCTGAGATGATAACCAGCATTGAAGTGGACCAGTGCTGCCACTCCATAGCTCTAACAGTTTTCTTGTCACTCCAAGATATACAAGGTGCATGTAGTCATAGGGAAATGCTGTTACCATACCAAAACTAAGTTTGCTTATTGGGGATGTCTCCTTGTGATGTTCCTCATCTGACTGTGCATTAAAGCTCCTATCAGTTCTTAGGGCACATTTAGTCTCAGGAAAGGTCATCCTACCTTGACAATGCAAACCATATGCTGTACATTTATCACACCCAGCATAGCCCATGTGTGACTTGATGCCTTCGATGAAAGCCCGTGCAGGGGCATATGAACTAATTGTAATGACGGGTTGTTTCCCTTTAAACGTAAAACCAGAGTGTAATTGTTTTGCTTCTTCCACTAAATCTTTTAGATACGCTGCCAATTAATTTGGTTCAGATGTTTCACCAAAAAGTGCAATCAGAAAGGGTTTCTTAATGTTAAATCCTTGCATCTGTCCCAATATGGGCCACAGCTGCATAGAATAACTTTTGAAAAGAGGAAGCCCCATCAAAATTGAGTTGTAATTTCAGTTTGTCACGAGTGCCAGATAGAGAAAAAAAAGTACCACCAGCAACCCTGACAACTCTGTAGCCTCTGTTGGTATTGAGGAGGTTCCTTTCATCTTTTGGCAAGGTTGGATGATGGAACCTCAGAATCGAAAGCAGGGCTGTTAACGCAACTAATGTTATTCCATATTCAAGAGCACAATTCACCAAGTAGCCTTTCAAACAATCAGTTGGACTTTCAAACTCATCGTCAACCATCTCCCTGACATCATCACCCTCATCATCAACATTCTCCTCAGCATCATCAACCTCACCCTGACCTCCACCTTCTCCTACACCTGAAGTGTCCATCAAAGCATCCACAAACAGTTACTCCTCAAAGTCCTGACCACGGAACAACATTTCCTCAGCGGCCTCATTGGACATTTAAAATGTCTGAGGAACAGCAGCATTTTCTAAATTAAGTGTAGACTGCTCTTGTTGGATAGACGTCAGAAATCTTGACACATTTGCAGTACACCTCGCCGGATGTTTGAAGTCACACTATACTCTGAATACTTTTTTGACAAACGCTGACATTGAGGACCGGAGCTCTAAAACACACATTGACGAACTGAATTACTAAAGGGCATAGCGACTTGCATCAATTCTTAGGAACCTTAATCACCTTTGTTGGCTGAATAGCTGGCTGGCTGCAGGAGGAAGAGCTGGGCTACTGCTGGAATTAGCTGGCAGGCTTGAAAGACAGAGCAGAGATTTTTAGGTGTCAAATTGACTGCATTAACATAAAAAAAACGTGTGTCATTTTCAGGGAACACTCACCTTGATTAATCAGAAGAGGTTGGTTAGCAGTTTGCTGTAAGTTAACATCACAGACAACACAATCTGATTGCTGATTATGAAACTGGCCTCGAAACATGTTAGAAATCCCTTAACGTTAACGTTAGTTGTTTCATGTGTCGATATCAGTCCTATAAATTAACGTTAAGCTATTGCAACCTGCCTTTTCACACTGGTAACTTAAGCGACAGTAAAATAACTTTTTCACATACTTTTCTGCAGAATATTATTAAAAAAATTATCCAGTTACTTAATGTCCAAATTCGATAAGAAATATTATTTACCGTTGAAGTTTAACGTTATATTGTAAAAACAATCACAGAAATACATAACGTGAACGTACTCTGATTTCCCGATCATTTTACCAGACCAATTAGCAAACAATAACACAAACAAAATATCATAAATAGATTACCTTTAACGTTGGAACTGTCACAAATAACAATAATTAGCTGGCTAGCTATTTTGTTTCCATCTTAACAAAAGGGGTCTACTTACCGTCTTGATGGTTGAGCTCTAGTGACAGTTTATGATAGTTGGAATAGCAAGCACCTCATTAACTCGTGCGCTGGTAGACACCTTTCACATGGGCCCAGGTGAGCATTACCCGCCATGAGTTAAATTGTTACAGATGTGTTCATATGAGGGCTTAGTGTCGGTTATGTACGTCTTCAGACCATTCTTTTTTGGATCTTTTCAGGACTTGCAAGAGACACAAAATGAATCAGAGGAGCAGAAACAAGCAGCTGTCTTCACAGTGACTGAGGTGAGTGTTAACTAATATTTAGCGAATTCTGGATGCCCCGATCAAGTGATTGTTTGTTAAGGTCTCTTATGTGGCCCATTGGTAGATTTGCATAATAAATAATTGTATGTTATCCAAAACGGTAAAATATGTTGTTATTACCACAGGGTCAACTACTATTTCTTTCTCTCTCTCTCTCTCTCTCCCTCTCTCTCTCCCTCTCTCGCGCTCCTTCAGAAGATGGACATTTCTTCATTTCTCTCAAATTATGAGAGCACCCAACAGAGTAAATCCTTGATATTATAACATTATTGGCATGTTTTTTAATGAGTTTTGATTTCTCTCTTACCAAAGATACTGATGAGCTTGTCAGCGATGCAAACATGCCAAACCAAACACGGGATCAAATAGCAACACTTTTCACATGGGCCCAGATGTACTCCTGAGTGGCGCAGTGGTCTAAGGCACTGCATCGCAGTGCTAACTGTGCCACTAGAGATCCTGGTTCGAATCCAGGCTCTGTCGCAGCCGGCCGCGGCCGGGAGACTCATGGGCGGCGCACAATTGGCCCAGCGTCGTCCAGGGTAGGGGAGGGAATGGCCGGCAGGGATGTAGCTCAGTTGATAGAGCATGGCGTTTGCAACGCCAGGGTTGTGGGTTTGATTCGCACGGGGGGCCAGTATAAAAAATAAAAAAAATGTATTCACTAACTGTAAGTCGCTCTGGATAAGAGCGTCTGCTAAATGACTAAAATGTAAATGTAGATTAAGCTAATTATACTGAACAAAAATATAAATGCAACATTCAACGATTTTACTGAGTTACAGTTCATATAAGGAAATCAGTCCATTTAAATAAATTCATTAGGCCCTAATCTATGGATTTCACATAACTAGGCAGGGGCACAGCCATGGGTGAGCCTGGGAGGGCATAGGCCCACCCACTTGGGAGCCAGGCCCAGCCAATCAGAATGAGTTTTTCCCCACAAAAGGGCTTTATTACAGACAGAAATGCTCCTCAGTTTCATCAGCTGTCCGGGTGGCTGGTCTCAGATGATCCTGCAGGTGAAGAAGCTGGATGTGGAGGTCCTGGGCTAGCATGGTTACACGTGGTCTACGGTTGTGAGACCGGTTGGACGTACTGCCGAATTCTCTAAAACAACGTTGGAGGCGGCTTATGGTATAGCAATTAACATTACATTAATAATATATGGTTGGCTGTTCTGTCTTGCCGATGCACGGAAAACCCAGCCAACCGTATATTATCCATGTCGTCGTTCAGCCACGACTTGGTGAAACATAAGATTTTACAGTTTTGAATGTCCTTGTTGGAAGGATAGTCTCGAACAGAGCTCATCCAGTTTATTCTCCAATGATTGCACATAAGACAAGAGGTGGTGGTCTGTGTCTATTTGTCAATAACAGCTTGTATGCCAAATCTAATATAAAAGAAGTCTCAAGGTTTTGCGCGCCTGAGGTAGAGTATCTCATGATAAGCTGTAGACCACACTATTTACCAAGAGCGTTTTCATCTATATTTTTCGTAGCTGTCTTTTTTACCACCACAAACCGATGCTGGCACT